>NC_054500.1:21121688-21126688 GCF_017639515.1 Carcharodon carcharias
GTCACTCTCTCCCTCTGTGTGTCACTCTCTCCCTCTGTGTGTCACTCTCTCTCTCTGTGTGTCACTCTCTCTCTCTGTGTGTCACTCTCTCTCTCTCTGTGTGTCACTCTCTCTCTCTCTCTGTGTGTCACTCTCTCTCTCTGTGTGTGTCACTCTCTCTCTCTGTGTGTGTCACTCTCTCTCTCTGTGTGTGTCACTCTCTCTCTCTGTGTGTGTCACTCTCTCTCTCTGTGTGTGTCACTCTCTCTCTCTGTGTGTGTCACTCTCTCTGTGTGTGTCACTCTCTCTGTGTGTGTCACTCTCTCTCTGTGTGTCACTCTCTCTCTGTGTGTCACTCTCTCTCTGTGTGTCACTCTCTCTCTCTCTGTGTGTCACTCTCTCTCTCTCTCTGTGTCACTCTCTCTCTCTCTGTGGTCACTCTCTCTCTCTCTGTTCACTCTCTCTCTCTCTGTGTCACTCTCTCTCTCTCTGTGTCACTCTCTCTCTGTGTGTCACTCTCTCTCTGTGTGTCACTCTCTCTCTCTCTGTGTCACTCTCTCTCTCTCTCTCTGTGTGTCACTCTCTCTCTCTCTCTCTGTGTGTCTCTCTCTCTCTCTGTGTGTGTCACTCTCTCTCTCTCTCTGTGTGTCTCTCTCTCTCTCTCTGTCACTCTCTCTCTCTCTGTGTCACTCTCTCTCTCTCTGTGTCACTCTCTCTCTCTGTGTGTCACTCTCTCTCTGTGTGTCACTCTCTCTCTGTGTGTCACTCTCTCCCTCTGTGTGTCACTCTCTCCCTCTGTGTGTCACTCTCTCTCTCTGTGTGTCACTCTCTCTCTCTGTGTGTCACTCTCTCTCTCTGTGTGTCACTCTCTCTCTCTGTGTGTCACTCTCTCTCTCTGTGTGTCACTCTCTCTCTCTGTGTGTCACTCTCTCTCTCTGTGTGTGTCACTCTCTCTCTCTGTGTGTGTCACTCTCTCTCTCTGTGTGTGTCACTCTCTCTCTCTGTGTGTGTCACTCTCTCTCTGTGTGTCACTCTCTCTCTGTGTGTCACTCTCTCTCTGTGTGTCACTCTCTCTCTCTCTGTGTGTCACTCTCTCTCTCTGTGTGTGTCACTCTCTCTCTCTGTGTGTGTCACTCTCTCTGTGTGTGTCACTCTCTTTGTGTGTGTCACTCTCTCTCTCTCTGTGTCATTCTCTCTCTCTCTGTGTCATTCTCTCTCTGTGTCATTCTCTCTCTGTGTGTCACTCTCTCTGTGTGTCACTCTCTCTGTGTGTCACTCTCTCTGTGTGTCACTCTCTCTGTGTGTCACTCTCTCTGTGTGTCACTCTTTCTCTGTGTGTCACTCTTTCTCTGTGTGTCACTCTTTCTCTGTGTGTCACTCTTTCTCTGTGTGTCACTCTCTGTGTGTCACTCTCTGTGTGTCACTCTCTGTGTGTCACTCTCTGTGTGTCACTCTCTCTGTGTGTCACTCTCTCTGTGTGTCACTCTCTCTGTGTGTCACTCTCTGTGTGTCACTCCCTCTGTGTGTCACTCCCTCTGTGTGTCACTCCCTCTGTGTGTCACTCCCTCTGTGTGTCACTCCCTCTGTGTGTCACTCCCTCTGTGTGTCACTCCCTCTGTGTGTCACTCCCTCTGTGTGTCTCTCTCTGTGTCTCTCTCTGTGTGTCACACTCTCTCTCTCTGTCACACTCTCTGTGTCACTCTCTCTCTCACTCTCTGTGTGTGTCACTCTCTCTCTCACTCTCTGTGTGTGTCACTCTCTCTCTCACTCTCTGTGTGTGTCACTCTCTCTCACTCTGTGTGTCACTCTCTCTCACTCTGTGTGCCACTCTCTCTCACTGTGTGTCACTCTCTCTCACTCTGTGTGTCACTCTCACTCTCTCTGTGTGTCACTCTCTCTCACTCTCTCTGTGTGTCACTCTCTCTCACTCTCTCTGTGTGTCTCTCTCTCACTCTCTCTGTGTGTCACTCTCTCTGTGTGTCACTCTCTCTGTGTGTCACTCTCTCTGTGTGTCACTCTCTCTGTGTGTCACTCGCTCTGTGTGTGTCTCTCTCTGTGTGTGTCTCTCTCTGTGTGTGTCTCTCTCTGTGTGTGTCTCTCTCTGTGTGTGTCTCTCTCTGTGTGTGTCTCTCTCTGTGTGTGTCTCTCTCTGTGTGTGTCCGTCTCTCTCTCTGTGTGTCACACTCTGTGTCACTCTCTCTCTCACTCTCTATGTGTGTGTGTCTCTCTCTCACTCTCTCTCTGTGTGTCACTCTCTCTCTGTGTGTCACTCTCTCTCTGTGTGTCACTCTCTCTCTGTGTGTCACTCTCTCTCTGTGTGTCACTCTCTCTCTGTGTGTCACTCTCTCTCTCTGTGTGTCACTCTCTCTCTCTGTGTGTCACTCTCTCTCTCTGTGTGTCACTCTCTCTCTCTCTGTGTGTCACTCTCTCTCTCTGTGTGTCACTCTCTCTCTCTGTGTGTCACTCTCTCTCTCTGTGTGTCACTCTCTCTCTCTCTGTGTGTCACTCTCTCTCTCTCTCTGTGTGTCACTCTCTCTCTCTCTCTGTGTGTCTCTCTCTCTCTCTCTGTGTCTCTCTCTCTCTCTGTGTCTCTCTCTCTCTCTCTGTGTCACTCTCTCTCTGTGTGTCACTCTCTCTCTCTCTCTCTGTGTGTCACTCTCTCTCTCTGTGTGTCACTCTCTCTCTCTGTGTGTCACTCTCTCTCTCTGTGTGTCACTCTCTCTCTGTGTGTCACTCTCTCTGTGTGTCACTCTGTGTGTCACTCTCTCTCTCTGTGTGTCACTCTCTCTCTCTGTGTGTCACTCTCTCTCTCTCTGTGTGTCACTCTCTCTCTCTCTGTGTGTCACTCTCTCTCTCTCTCTGTGTCACACTCTCTCTCTCTCTGTGTCTCTCTCTCTCTCTCTGTGTCACTCTCTCTGTGTGTCACTCTCTCTCTCTCTGTGTCACTCTCTCTCTCTCTCTCTGTGTCACTCTCTCTCTCTCTCTCTGTGTCACTCTCTCTCTCTGTGTGTCACTCTCCCTCTCTGTGTCACTCTCCCTCTCTGTGTCACTCTCTCTCTCTGTGTGTCACTCTCTCTCTCTGTGTGTCACTCTCTCTGTGTGTCACTCTGTGTGTCACTCTCTCTCTCTGTGTGTCACTCTCTCTCTCTGTGTGTCACTCTCTCTCTCTCTGTGTGTCACTCTCTCTCTCTCTGTGTGTCACTCTCTCTCTCTCTCTGTGTCACTCTCTCTCTCTCTCTGTGTCACTCTCTCTCTCTCTGTGTCACTCTCTCTCTCTCTGTGTCACTCTCTCTCTCTCTCTGTGTCACTCTCTCTCTCTCTCTGTGTCACTCTCTCTCTCTCTCTCTGTGTCACTCTCTCTGTGTGTCACTCTCCCTCTCTGTGTCACTCTCCCTCTCTGTGTCACTCTCTCTCTCTGTGTGTCACTCTCTCTCTGTGTGTCACTCTCTCTCTCTCTCTCTGTGTCACTCTCTCTCTCTCTCTGTGTGTCACTCTCTCTCTGTGTCACTCTCTCTCTGTGTGTGTCACTCTCTCTCTCTCTGTGTGTCACTCTCTCTGTGTGTGTGTCACTCTCTCTCTCTCTGTGTGTGTCACTCTCTCTCTCTC
This sequence comes from Carcharodon carcharias, assembly GCF_017639515.1. Taxonomy (NCBI): domain Eukaryota; kingdom Metazoa; phylum Chordata; class Chondrichthyes; order Lamniformes; family Lamnidae; genus Carcharodon; species Carcharodon carcharias. The sequence continues at coordinate 21,125,274 of NC_054500.1, forward strand.
TCTGTGTCACTCTCTCTCTCTGTGTCACTCTCTCTCTCTCTCTGTGTCACTCTCTCTCTCTCTCTGTGTCACTCTCTCTCTCTCTCTGTGTGTCACTCTCTCTCTCTCTCTGTGTCTCTCTCTCTCTCTCTCTCTCTGTGTCACTCTCTCTCTCTGTGTCACTCTCTCTCTCTCTCTGTGTGTCACTCTCTCTCTCTCTCTCTCTCTCTCTCTGTGTGTCACTCTCTCTGTGTGTCACTCTCTCTGTGTGTCACTCTCTCTGTGTGTCACTCTCTCTGTGTGTCACTCTCTCTGTGTGTCACTCTCTCTCTCTGTGTGTCACTCTCTCTCTCTGTGTGTCACTCTCTGTGTGTGTCACTCTCTCTCTGTGTGTGTCTCTCTCTCTCTCTCTGTGTCTCTCTCTGTGTGTCACTCTCTCTGTGTCACTCTCTCTCTCACTCTCTATCTGTGTGTCACTCTCTCACTCTGTGTGTCACTCTCTCTCTCTGTGTGTCACTCTCTCTCTGTGTGTCACTCTCTCTCTCTGTGTGTCACTCTCTCTCTCTGTGTGTCACTCTCTCTCTCTGTGTGTCACTCTCTCTCTCTCTCTGTGTGTCACTCTCTCCCTCTGTGTGTCACTCTCTCCCTCTGTGTGTCACTCTCTCCCTCTGTGTGTCACTCTCTCTCTCTGTGTGTCACTCTCTCTCTCTGTGTGTCACTCTCTCTCTCTCTGTGTGTCACTCTCTCTCTCTCTCTGTGTGTCACTCTCTCTCTCTGTGTGTGTCACTCTCTCTCTCTGTGTGTGTCACTCTCTCTCTCTGTGTGTGTCACTCTCTCTCTCTGTGTGTGTCACTCTCTCTCTCTGTGTGTGTCACTCTCTCTGTGTGTGTCACTCTCTCTCTGTGTGTCACTCTCTCTCTGTGTGTCACTCTCTCTCTGTGTGTCACTCTCTCTCTCTCTGTGTGTCACTCTCTCTCTCTCTCTGTGTCACTCTCTCTCTCTCTGTGTGTCACTCTCTCTCTCTCTGTTCACTCTCTCTCTCTCTGTGTCACTCTCTCTCTCTCTGTGTCACTCTCTCTCTGTGTGTCACTCTCTCTCTGTGTGTCACTCTCTCTCTCTCTGTGTCACTCTCTCTCTCTCTCTCTGTGTGTCACTCTCTCTCTCTCTCTCTGTGTGTCTCTCTCTCTCTCTGTGTGTGTCACTCTCTCTCTCTCTCTGTGTGTCTCTCTCTCTCTCTCTGTCACTCTCTCTCTCTCTGTGTCACTCTCTCTCTCTCTGTGTCACTCTCTCTCTCTGTGTGTCACTCTCTCTCTGTGTGTCACTCTCTCCCTCTGTGTGTCACTCTCTCCCTCTGTGTGTCACTCTCTCCCTCTGTGTGTCACTCTCTCTCTCTGTGTGTCACTCTCTCTCTCTGTGTGTCACTCTCTCTCTCTGTG
>NC_054500.1:21131688-21154188 GCF_017639515.1 Carcharodon carcharias
TCTGTGTCACTCACTCTCTCTCTCTGTGTGTCACTCACTCTCTCTCTCTGTGTGTCACTCACTCTCTCTCTCTGTGTGTCACTCACTCTCTCTCTCTCTGTGTGTCACTCACTCTCTCTCTCTCTGTGTGTCACTCACTCTCTCTCTCTCTCTGTGTCACTCACTCTCTCTCTCTCTCTGTGTGTCACTCACTCTCTCTCTCTCTCTGTGTGTCACTCACTCTCTCTCTCTGTGTGTCACTCACTCTCTCTCTCTCTCTCTCTGTGTCACTCTCTCTCTCTCTCTCTCTCTCTCTGTGTCGCTCTCTCTCTCTCTCTCTCTCTCTCTCTCTCTCTCTCTCTCTGTCACTCACTTTCTCTCTCTGTGTCACTCTCTCTCTCTCTCTGTGTCACTCACACTCTCTCTCTCTCTCTGTCACTCACTCTCTCTCACTCTGTGTGTCACTCACACTCTCTCTCTCTCGCTGTCACTCACTCTCTCTCACTCTGTGTGTGTCACTCCCTCTCCCACTCTCTGTCTCTCTGTGTGTCACTCATTCTCTCTCTCTCTCTCTCTCTCTCTCTCTGTATCACTCACTCTCTCTTTGTGTTGCTCACTCTCTATGTCTCTCTCTCTCTCTCTGTGTGTCACTCACTCTCTCTCTCTGTGTGTCACTCACTCTCTCTCTCTGTGTGTCACTCACTCTCTCTCTCTGTGTGTCACTCACTCTCTCTCTCTGTGTGTCACTCACTCTCTCTCTCTGTGTGTCACTCACTCTCTCTCTCTCTGTGTCACTCACTCTCTCTCTCTGTGTGTCACTCTCTCTCTCTCTCTGTGTGTCACTCTCTCTCTCTCTCTGTGTGTCACTCTCTCTCTCTCTCTGTGTGTCACTCTCTCTCTCTCTCTGTGTGTCACTCTCTCTCTCTCTCTCTGTGTGTCACTCACTCTCTCTCTCTCTGTGTGTCACTCACTCTCTCTCTCTCTGTGTGTCACTCACTCTCTCTCTCTGTGTGTCACTCACTCTCTCTCTCTCCTTCTCTCTGTGTCACTCTCTCTCTCTCTCTCTGTGTCACTCTCTCTCTCTCTCTCTCTCTCTGTGTCACTCTCTCTCTCTCTCTCTCTCTCTCTCTGTCACTCACTTTCTCTCTCTGTGTCACTCACTCTCTCTCTCTGTGTCACTCTCTCTCTCTCTCTCTGTCACTCACTCTCTCTCTCTCTCTGTCACTCACACTCTCTCTCTCTCTCTGTCACTCACTCTCTCACTCTGTGTGTCACTCACACTCTCTCTCTCTCTCTGTCACTCACTCTCTCTCACTCTGTGTGCGTCACTCCCTCTCCCACTCTCTGTCTCTCTGTGTGTCACTCATTCTCTCTCTCTCTCTCTCTCTCTCTCTCTGTATCACTCACTCTCTCACTCTCTCTTTGTGTTGCTCACTCTCTATGTCACTCTCTCTCTCTGTGTGTCACTCACTCTCTCTTTCTCTCTGTCTCTCACTCTGTCTCACTCTCTCTCTCTCTCAGACAGTGACACTCTGTCATGCTGTCTCTCTCTCTCTCTCTCTTTCTCGAGTGGGACTCGAACGTGGAACTCTGTCTGTCTCTCTCACTCCATCAGTATTGAACTGCAGATCAGCTGCTGAATCATGACTTGCTATTTCTGAGTGTAGACCAGGCAGTTGGGAAATGAATTGCTGATCAGGAGGGAGGAGGGGAGAATGTGAAGCACAGGTGATTGAAGTGGGGGGTAACAAGGTGGCGATGCTGAGGGAGGGTCTCCCTCAGAGTTGAGAGCCTTGAGGAAATGAGCTGAAATGACAAACACTCAGCACGTCTGACAGCTTCTGTGCAGAGAGAAACTGTTAATGTTTCAGGTCGATGTCTTTCATCGGAAATAAATAAGGAGAAACTGTTTCCACTGGCAGGAGGGTTGGTAACTGGAGGATGCAGATTTAATTGGGCAATGATCTAGAGGGGGCAGATGCAAAATGTTTTTTACACAGCGAGTTGCTGTGATCTGAATGTGCTGCCTGAAAGGGCGATGGAAGCAGATTCAATAATAGCTTTCAAAAGGAAATTGGATAAATACTGTAAAAAGGAAAAATTGTAGACACATGGGGTAAGAGCAGTAGGGTGTGCAATGAACTGGATCGCCCTGTATCAAAGTGGATCAAACTGCTGCCTCCTGTGCTGTTCTGTACCCTGTTTACCCATTGCCCATGTACTCGCTGACCCTACCTTGGCTCACCACCCGGCAGCATTGATTTTAAAATTCTCAATTTGTTTTCAAATCCCTCCATGGCCTCACCCCTCCCTTTCTCTATAACCTCCTCCAGCCCCTACGCCCCTCCCTATCTCTGCAACCTCCCCCAGCCCCTAAGCGCCTCCCTATTTCTGTAACCTCCTCCAGCCCCAACACCCCTCCCTATTTCTGTAATCTCCTCCAGCCCCAACACCTCGCTCTATCTCTGTAACCTCCTCCAGCCCCAACACCCCTCCCTATCTCTGTAACCTCCTCTAGCCCCTACAACCCTCCGTCTCAGAGTAATCTCCTCCAGCCTCTATGTCCCTCCCTGTCTCTGTAACCCTCTCCAGCCCCTACAACCCTTCTTCTGGTCCCTTGAGCATCTCTGATTTGAATTGGTGGCTGTGCCTTCAGCTGCCTGGGCCCTAAACTCTGGCGTTCCCTCCCTCCTCATTTAAGATGCTCTTTAAAACTTACCTCTTTGACCACCTGTCCATATGTCCATATGTGGCAAATTCTGTTTGTTACTCTCCAGTGAAAAGTCTTGGGGCATTTTCCTACGGTCAAGGCGCTAAATAAATGCCAGTTTTGATATTCTGTTGTTGGACTGAAGTTGTTAATGGTGTTGGGGGGGTTGGGGGAGGAAGGGTAAGCGGAAATGGGAAGTGAAGGAACTATGGAAGGATTTACACTGGAAGGTTATTGCTGCTTTGGTGGATGGGGGTGGTGGTGGGGGGGTGGGGGTGAGATGTGAGACTCTTGAGGGTGAGGATGACATTCACCAATCCACTCGATACAATCAGTTTTCATACTCAGGCCTGGGAGTCCTAGGAGGCAAACAAGGAACATAGATTTCTAAGTATCTGATACTGGGCATGGCATAGGTTATAATATTCTGTTTTATTTAATTCCTATCAGCAAGTTATGAAACAGTTAAAAGAAAGAACTTGCATTTCTATGGTGTTTGTCACAACCTCAGGATGTCCCAAAGCGCTTTACAGCCAATGAAGTACGTTATTTTGAAGTGTCGTTACTATTGTAATGTGGGAAACACACCAGTCATTTTCTGCACAGCAAGCCCCCACAAACAGCAATGTGATAATGAGCAGGTAATCTGCCTTTTGTAATGTTGATAAATATTGGCCAGGACACTGGGGGAGAACTCCCCTGCTCTTCTTTGCATAGTGGCCATGAGAGATTTTCTGAGAGGGTAAATGGAGTTTGATGTCTCGCCTGATTGTTGGCACCTCTGACAGTGCAGCACTTCTCCCTAATGTCTCCTCGTCTGGTTTGGTGTCAAGTTTTGTTTAATAATCACTTCTGCGGAGCTTTTTTTACTCCATTAAAGGTGGCTACATAAATGCACCTTTGTTGTTGAATACAGGCCAGTAGCTAAGGCTGAAGTAAGGCCTCCTTGTTCAGTGCTCAAATAACATAGCACCCAAAAAGCGATGATGGGGAGGGGGAAAGACTTTGTAACTTCCGATTGACATTATTCACTGTGAATGGCCAGCGATTCACTAATGTTTGGGATTTGCTCACTTTTTTTAAAATATAAATTCTAAATCTGCTGTACTTGCAGAACTACTGGCTCCCCAGAGTTCACAAATATTGTGTTGCACCTGCTGAGGCAAGATTGTGCACAGGGAATGCATTAATGGCTGGGAGTGTGTGGCTATATATCACAGAGTGACATTAGGCTGTGTAAGTGTGAGTTATAAGGCCTGTGTCACCCAGGGTTGACCCAAGTCAATGGAATCCAATTCTGAGCAACTGTTATGCAGTAAGCCACCCCTTTCTAATGATTGAATTCCAATGTGCATAACCATTCCACACCTCCTGTTGTGTCTCAGGGCATGTTTCTGCATTTAAAGAGTTGGAAAAATGCAACTTCTTGTGAATAGTATTGTGTACGTGTTGCTTCAGTCCAGGCTGGTGCTCCTGGTGCAATACTGAGGGAGCGCTGCACTGTCAGAGATGCTGCCCTTCAGATAAGACCTAAAACTGAACCCTGTCTACCCTCGCGGGTGGATTTAAAAGATCCGCTCTTTTTGAAGAAGAGATTCTCCGGCCGATATTTATTCAACCAGCATCACTTAAAAACAGGCAATCTGGTCATTATCTATTTGCTGATTGTGGGAGCTTGCTGTGCACAAATTGGCTGTGAAGCGCTTTGGGATGTTCTGAGGCTGTGATATAGAAAAGCCAGTCATTTTCCTTTTAATCAAAGTGGTGAATCGTGTTTGTCTGTACAGGAGGCAAATGAGTACAGAAACGGGCTTGGATTTGATGCCGCTCCTGGTCGGGCAGCTTGCTGTCGTGTCGTTCAGTTGTCAACAGCTTACATGTGAAAAGTGGTCACTGGGGGGATGCCCTCTTGTAGAACTGTCCCTCCTTCTGCAGGCATCGGCACTCTCAGGGAGCAGAGAAAATTGGTCAGGGTGCTTGGAAGGTGCTCTGTTTAAATAATTCCAATATCCCGTAAGGAGACCATCTCTGTTCTTTTTCTCGTGCTCTCTTTAAATATTCAGTGATGCTGAGGTCAGGCTGGTAGCCCAAAGCACTGAATTGAGCACCTGCTTGGACTCTAAGACTCCATGAATCACTCTCTGAATCAATGAACAGGATGTCGACATTTCTGGTTGAGCTCTCAAATTTGCTGTAACCGTGGTTAATCCTTCTGTGTTGGCTCAGCTCAGTCAAACTGACAGCCTCGGTTAATTGACTCCAGGTATGGTGCCGCGCTGTGGGAACCGTTCTTTTCACGGCTGGGTGTTTAGATTTCCCTTTCCTATCAACTTTTCCTTTGTAGAGTGTTGCAGGTTTTATTTGTACAGGTCCTGCAGAGTTTGTTTCAAAGGGGCGTTGTCACCTGTCACTCGAGTAGTCGGGCTGAGTTCCCAGAGTAGCTTACTTTGCCATTTCCATTCTGCTCCAGGCTGTGCCTAACTGAGGAAATTTGCTCCTCAGTGTTATTATTAAAACAACGTGATGTGGAGAGGCCAGTGAAGCTGGGATTGTTCTCCTTGGAGTGCAGAATGTTATGGGAAGATTTAATAGAGGCAGTCAAAGTCATGAAGCGGTTTAATAGAGTACACGAGAAGAAACTGTATCTGCCGGCAGAGGAATGATTAGGGGACACGGATTTAAGGCAGTTGGGAAAGCTCTCCGAGGCTGCGGTGTGAGTTGTTACAATCCAGGATGCTTGGCCTAAAAAAGGCAGTGGAAGCAGATTCAATAATAACTTTCCAAAGGGAGTTGGATAAATACTTGAAGGGAAGGTGGGGCTAAATGGACAGCTCTTTCAAACAACTGACACAGTCACAATGGGCTGAATGGCCTCCTCCTGCGGAAGAAAGACTTGCACCTATTTGGTGCCTTTCACAGTCTCAGGACATCCCAAAGCACTTTGCAGCCAGTGAAATACTTTGAAGTGTAGTCACTGTTGTAAGGTAGGAAAGGCTGTTGTAAGGTAGGAAAGGCTGTTGTAAGGTAGGAAAGGCTGTTGTAAGGTAGGAAAGGCTGTTGTAAGGTAGGAAAGGCTGTTGTAAGGTAGGAAAGGCTGTAAGAGGTTTTGAAATGTTATACAAACTCTGCGGATGTGGCTTCTTATTCCAAGGACAAATAAAATCCTGCCTCCCCCTTTTCCCACCCACCCAATAGATTTGTGCAAACAGGTACAATATGTAGTGGCTTTTAACATAATACCTATGTTTATATGATGCTTTATAAAGTAAAAAAAACCTTGTTTGGGTTAAACCCTTCCCGTTCACAGTGCTTGTGTCTTCTGTCCCAGTTTGTTGGCGGCCCTGTCCTGTTCCTCATTTAACATGCTACATCGCTATGTAAACACTTCCCATTAAATTTTTGCTACGTCAGCTGTGATGATGTCGATCACACTTGTGGCCACTAGTTGGCTCTGTGGAGCGAGGCTCCTGAAGCCGTCAGCTCCATCCTGTCTATAATTCTTCAGCTGATACGACTGACGCCACAGGAAATGAGCCCTGTATTTAATATTTATAGATATGTAAATGTTGGTTAATTATAATTAATCATACAAGACACTTAAATCAGCTGTGCGCTGGAGAAACATCCATCGAGTGATGTAACTGCATTAATCTAATTGAATTGCTTGGTCCAGTGAGGCCACATGCTAACTCAGTCCCAGGCCTCAGGTCTAACATATAAAATAATTAATCAGAAATCAAAATTCTTGACTTTTTCTTTTTCATGCCTATTCCTCCTTTTGGAAGGTACTGCTGATTTATTGCTGAGATGCTGTTCCTTGTGTAGAGTCTAGGGTCTTTCTCATGTGGTGGCTCTCCATGTATAAACCCAAGCAGAGAACACCAGAGGAGGAACAGTCAGGCCATTCCTGTCCATACCGGGTGGTCGTGGCTGGACTGACATTTTCCGAAACATCAGCCAGAGCTCCCGTCATCGGTGCTGGGGCCTTGGCTAGTTCCAATTTTTATCAAGTTACAATTTATATCAATATAGTTGAGGGGACTGAGTGTAATGTATCCAAGTTTGCTGGCGATTCATAGGTGGGAAAGTCAACTGAGGATGCAGCAAAGGGACAAGTGAGCGGGCAAGGATGTGGCAGGTGCAATTATTTGGGCCGGGGAAGGGGGTTAGTGGAGGGGGGGGTGGAAACGTGTCTCAGCTCATCTGCTGAAACCCTCATCCATGCCTCTAGACAGGACTACTCCAAAGCACTCCTGGCTGGTCTCCCACATTCTGTGCTCTGTAAACTTGAGGTCATCGAAAACTCTGCTGCCCGTATTTTAGCTCATAGCAATTCCCATTTCCCCTATCAGCTCCCCCCACCCTCCCCGTGCTCACTGAACTACACTGGATACTGATCGAGCAACATCTTGATTTCAAAATTCTCACCCTTGTTTTTATATCCCTCCAAAGCCTCTCCCCTCTCCATCTCTGTGATCTCCTCCAGCCCCACAATCCTCGGAGATATCTGCGCTCCCCTAATTCTGGCCTTTTGTGCTTTCCCAATCATAATTGCTCCACCTTTGGTGGCTATGCCTTCAGTTGCTGGGCCCCAGGCTCTGGAATTCCTCACCCCCAAAATATCTCTGCCTCGTTACCTTGGCTTTCCTCCTTTAAGTCACTTTTTAAAATTTACCTCGTTGACCAAGCTTTTGGTCATCTAACCTAATATCTCCTTTTTGGCTAGGTGTCATACCTTTTTTTTATATAATGCTCATCTGAAGCATCCTGGGATGTTTCATTAAGTTAAAGGCGCTATATAAATATGTTGTTGTTGTGACGTTATTCACTTTGGAAGGCAAAATAGAAAAGCAGAAAATGTTTTTAAACTGATTAGAGAGACTGGGAAGCGTTGGCGTTCCTAGGGACCTGGGGTGTCCCTGTAAACAGGAGAACATTAATAGCAAGCGATTAGGAAAGCAAATGATATGTTAGCATTATTGCAAAGGGACTAGACAGAAGAAGACTTCAACTGTTTTGGATGTTGGTGAGACTGTACCTGGGGTATTGTGCACAGTTTTGGTCCCCCTACCCAAGGGGGGATATACTTGCTGTAGAGGGAGTGCAACAAAGGTTCGTTAGACTGATTCCTGCAGTGAGATGATTGTTGTATGAGGAAAGGTTCTATGACTAACCTCTCATTTTTCTAAATTCTAACGGAAGCATAAAATTCTTAATGGACTCGACAGGGTAGGTTCTGGGAATCTCTTTTCTCCTGGCTGGGGAGTCTAGAACATGGCGGGTGACACTTTCAGAGTGAGGGGGTTTGGCTGTTTAGAGCTGAGCTGATCAGAAATTCCTTCACTCAAAGAGTTTTGAATATTTGGATTTCTCCAGGCCACAGAGCTGTCGAGTATACTCCAAAATGAGATCAATAGATTTTGGGACAATAAAGGAATCAAGGGATATGGGGATAGCTTCACATTCTCACTCTGAGCTGGAAGATCAGCCACAATCATTATGAATGGTGAAGCAGGCTCAAAGGGTCAAGTGGTCTACTCCAGCTCCTCTTTTTTTTTTTGCATCTTCCTCAAAATAAGGCAGTGGAATCTTTTACTTCTCTCTAACCCATCCCAAGCATTTTAAGTCCAATGAAGTACTTTTTAAATATGGTCACTGTTGCATTGTAGAAAATGCGGCAGCCAATTTGCACACAGCAAGATCCCACAAGCAGCAATGTGATAATGACCAGGTAATCTGCTCTTTCAGTGAGGTTGACTGAAGGATAAATATTGTCCAGGACACGAGAAAATTCCTCTGCTCTTTGAAATGTGGCCATGAGATCTTCTATGACCACCTGAGAGGGTAGAAAGTGTCTGGGTTTAAAATTTCATTCGAAAAACGGCATCTCTGACAGTGCAGCACTCCCTCTGAGTGCAGATGAACATTGATATGGTATCTGACTCCAGCTGTTTTCAATACCAGTCCAAGAGATGTCTATGAACTGAATTAATGGCATCTTTGGACAGATATTATGTTGAACCTGGGCTATTATAACCTGGTTATCTATTGTTCACTAGTCATTAACTAGAGGTAGCTTTCTAGCTGTTGCTGTTTCACCGTCTCTAACATGCAAATTAACCAAAATTAAATCCACCTTGAATTTCATTTTTTCCTTTGCAGTCCAGTGTTGGAGCTTGTTAAACATGTGAAAATTTAAAAAGAGAGCCAGTCACTTAATGCTGAGTCTGTCTGATCAGAAACCTGAAATTTAAAAGCTATTACCAATCTGTATAAATCTCCCACCGAAGAGGATTTGGCCCGAGGCTGTTTCTTGGGAATCGGTTAACTCTGTCGACTTAGAGAGAGACACAGCAGCAGGTGATGCAATGTACATGTCAGGAAGTGTGAGGCTGTGGAATGTACTTGCACAGTTAGTAGTCAAGGCAGAGCCTGTATTAACATTCAAGCTTAGGTTGTGCAGGTGGTTGAATTAAGAGGGGCCTGAAGGGATATGGGAATGGGGTGGGTAAATGTGACTGGAATTATTTGTTTATGGAAATATTATGGAAATCCTCATCCATGTCTTTGTTACCTTTTGGACTGAAATATTCTACCACTGTCCAAGACACCCTCCCACTTTTCACCCTTTATAACCTTGAACTCACCCTAACCTCTGCTGCCTGATCCAAACTCAGCAAATCTCATTCACCCGTTACTTCCTCTACTCTCTAACCTACTTTGGCTCCTTGCCCAGTATCGCCTCCAGTTTAAAATTTGCACCCTTGTATTTAAACGCATCCGTGGTTTTGCCGGCTCCATAACTCTGTAGCCTCCTGCAGCCCTGGAAGTTTCTGAGATCACTGCATTCCTCCAGTGCTGGACCCTTGTGCGATCCTGATTTTTCAGCCCGTCACCATTGGCAGCTGGATCTTCAGCTGCCTGGGCCCTGAGAACTCAAATGCTCTCCTTAAAGCTCTCGTGCTCGCTCTAAGCTTTTCATCATCTAGCCTCATCCCTCCTTTTGTGGCACCTTGAGAAGCTTTAGTACATTTTAATGACACTATATAAATGCAGGTTAATGGTCAGGCGGCAGGTAAATCTGACACTAAGTGGTTGGGTTGAATGGACTGCCTCTGCATAGGTTTCTATTCAGTGCAAAGTGCTTTGGGACATTTTGAGAACGTGAAATCCTACTGCTCTTCATGTCCTTTCCAGTGTTTGTCTCGAAAGCAGATTTGAGTCACCATTGAAGTTCATGGTAATAAATGCAGAATGAGCGCTTGATGGTGAATAATTCATCAATTTATGACTCTGCTGGAAGAACTGCATTTAGCAAAATCTTTATGGAAATGGAGCTTGGAGAATATTGATCACCTGATGGTCCATTACTCTTCCATTAGTTATCCGATATAAGTATTTAGCTGAGGCATGGAACAAGCTGTGAGCTGAGCTCTGATAATGGATTCGAGTATTGGAATTGGCGAGGGGATTTCGATGGGGTTTGATAATATGGCCAAGGTCACGTCGTAACCGTTTGAGGTGAGAATGAGATGGGATTTTTTTTGGGGGGGGGTAAGAATTATTAAAACATTATTGTAAATCATCTTGTATTTTTAAAAATAGCAACCATCCTGGGTGAAGAGTCATCTATAGATTTATCCAGAACCTTTGGTTAGATTGTATTTGGGATTCTGTGCCTAGTTCTAGTCTGTGTAAATATAAAACTGGATATGGAGGCACTGACAAAGATGCTGAAAAGATTTACATGCATGAGACCAGAACCGAATAGTTAGAACTATCAATAAGGACTGAACAGGCTGGGGCTCTTTTCTCTAGAAAACAGAAGGCTGAAGGGTGACCTAATAAAGTCTTTAAAATTATAAAAGGGTTTGATAGGGCAGATGCTAGGAACATAGGACTTTTGAGAGGGACTATGCTATTTGATCCTTGAGCCAACTGTTTGATTTGATAAGATCATGACTGATCTGATGTGGCTTTAACTCCACTTTCCCACCACCCACCCCATCTCCCCTCCACATTACCCTTGACTCCCTTATCTATCAAACATTTATCTAACTCAGCTTTGAATAAATGCGATGACCCAGCCTCCACTGCTTTCAAGATGTTTCCACTTGTGGGGGAGACCGGAAATAGGAGCCATCATATATGAAATAGTCACTAATAAGTCCCATAAGGAATTCAGGAGAAACCCCTTAGCCCAGAGAGTGGTTAGGATGTGGAATTCAGTACTGTAGGGAGTGGTTGAGGTGAATGGTAAAGATGCATTTAAGGTGATGCTAGATGAATACATGAGGGAGAAAGGAATAAAGGTTCTGCTGGTCTGGGGTGAAATGAAGTGGAGTGGGAGAAGGCTCATGTGGAGCAAACACTGGCACAGACCAGTTGGCCTGGGTGTCCTGTTTGTGTGTACTGCACATTCTCTGTAACCTAAACCGCGTGGACTGGAATATCCTAGATTAAATCTCTGCTGCTTTGGCTAGTTACGACTCCACGCCCCTTTAGGGGTCTAAGGCAACATTCCAGGGTCCCCTCCTCACGATTCTATACCGTGTTTGCTGTTCTTGGGACACTACAGGGGCAAGAATACTGTTGACCCTGTCCGGAAGAGTAGAACCAGAGAGATCTGGGTAACACTTGAAATTCAATAGTCCTCTGCAGAAACAGTATTTGTGTGCGAGTGGTCAACCTGTGGTGCAGGTTCCCTCAGGAGAGAGGGAAAGCAGACTGTAATGGTTCATTCAGATGCAAATTAGATAGATTTCTTTGAGAATGACAATTTGGGACATGGTGTATGAGTAATTTGAAACATGATATGGTGAATGGAGTGTGCATGGAGGAACAAGTGACTTTGGACCTATGGTTCCCAAAGCTCTCCACTGGGGGTATTCCTCACCTTATGCCTGTATCTATTATAGACTCGTTGATAGAGATTGATTTGCTACGATCGGTCACCAACTCCATTATCATTGTATCATGTCACTAACAGGATGGCAGTGGAAAAGCAAAATGGGTGGTCTAATAATTCCTATTTGTGTACCACTTGGTGCGAGCGGATATATAAGCCTACTTGTGGTGGTCAGACAAGGGCTGTTTCGGGTTGTGATTCCCTCCATTGTTGGACAGCCTGCTGACCATCTTGTTTCCTTGGCCTGGCTAATTTTTTATTAAGTGCTGGAGGGAGCAGATAACTGATACCAGCCCATCGGCACCACCCATAGGGGAAAAAAAATTAAAGTGGGCCAATAAAAAATATTAATGACCATTGTTAGTCGTATCAATTGAAGTTAAGTACATACAAGTGGGTGGCATTGATTGGATGGTTACTTGAGCATATGTAAAGAGAGCCTTACTGTCAGTGTGCGAGTCAAGCTTGGAGGTATATACCTGTAATGATTCACTCTTCACTCTGTGAATAAATCTATTCCAAGTAAATATTAGCTCTGGCTAGTCAGTGAAGGAAGAAACCAATCAGCCTTTTTCTTGCCCCTGAGTAATGTGAGGTTGGTACTGATGCAATAGCTTCCCCATTGAAAGCTGGAGCCCAGGTGTACCTTTTGGTTTACAGCTAGGACCCCTTCGATAGCACCTTCCAAAACTGCAACCAGCCAGAAGGAAAAGGGCTGCAAACAAATGGAAACATCACCACCTACAAGTTCCCCTCTGAGCCACTCACCATCCTGACTTGGAAATATATTGGCCGTTCCTTCACTGTCGCTGGGTCAAAATCCTGGAGCTCCCTCCCTAACAGCACTGTGGGTGTACCTACACCATATGGATTGCGGCGGTTCAAGAAGGCAGCTCACCACCACCTTCTCAAGGCCAATTAGGGATGGGCAATAAATGCTGGCCTTGTTCCCCTAGAGTTGAAAAAAATATTCCGAAAATGTCTGGATGGTGAATGCATTGGCAGGAGAATGCTTGTAAGGTTCAAATTTACTGAGCCTGTGACGGCACCCGATTCTCAGAGTCAGCTGGGGGATGGTTGAATTTTTTTTAATGGTCGAACCCACAAATATGCTTTGATTTGCAGGTGAACAACGTGCATTTGCTATCGGAGGCCAATCACTCGAGTATAGTTGCTATTCGGTTGGGGGTAATGTTAGGTGTCAGAAGTGGATGATCAGAGGGACATGAATGGGAGCAGTTTGTTACAGCTACGAGTCCAGGTGAGGTAGGGGTTTGTTTGTAATGTGCGTCCTTTTCCTGGTCTCTGATGATATCCTGGCCCACTGGATAACTTCCCTATTAAGCAATAGGCATAGTTTCCAGGCAGCTTTCCAGTTCTGCCTACACATTGTCTATGCAAACACTATAAAAATGAGATCAGCATTTGGTGTTTAAATGCTATTTGATATGATAAAGTTGTCCTTATGGTAAGCTGTAAACCCATCTTTGCTCTGTGTGTGTTCTGTGGGAGGAGTCTTTGTACTGATAGCTGGTAACCGTGACCAATTGTACAGGTGGAAGTGAGATGAATGGTCAAGTGTTATAAATCTTGTTGGAGCTGTTTTTGAAGTTGCACAGCTGGCTGTCTTCATTAATAGATGTTGCTGAAATTCTGTTTAGTCTGCCTTGTGCAAGGCTGTGCTGACGTTGTGTTCTGCAGTTGATGAGGGCCACTTGTGGATGGGATGTCTGACTTTACAGCCGGTGGGGCCTGCCAATGTAGGCCTGAGGGGACCAGGCTTCTCGGCTTCTCTAAAGGTAGATTCTTTTCTTGGGATGTGGGTCTTGTTGGCAAGGCCACCCCTCATTGCTCCTTGAGGAGGTGTGTGGTGAGCTGCCGCCTTGTTGAACTGCTTCAGTCCGTCTGTTAAAAGTGCAGGGAGGGAATCCCACTGTTTTGATCCAGTTACTTTGCAGGAACAGTCAATTTATATGCCGCAACTCGGGATTGTTTGTGAGAGTTGGAAGTGATGGTGTTCCCAGGCTGTTGCTGCTGCCTTTGTTCATGCGGGTGGTGAAGTTGACAGGTTTGGGATAGGCGCGCGTAGAAGGAATTTACTGATTCCACGCATCCTGTGGGGAGCTGCGCTCGGAGGGAGTGCGGAGTTGACGATGGATCTGCCGCCTGTTGTACCCATGCTCCCCTCATTAGCTGTGTGGGGCCCTGAGATTCCACTTGTGGCGCATCATAAAATAAGGGGCAAGCTATTTAGGAGAGAAATGGGGAGCTGACTGAGGGATATGGAGTAAAGGGAGGTTCATGGAGATGAGCTGCAGATCAATGTGATCTAGTTGAATGGTGAAACAGTTGCAAGTCCAAGACCTGGACATTACTCAAGCTTGGGCTGACAAGTGGCAAGTAACATTTGTGCCACACAAGTGCCAGACAATGACCATTTCCAACAAAAGAGAATCTAACCATCTCCCCATGACATTCAATGGCATTACATTTGCTGAATCCCCCACTATCAACGTCCTGGTGGTTACCATTGACCAGGAACTGAACCAGACCAGCCATATAAATACTGTGGCTACAAGAGCAGGTCAGAGGCTGGGAATTCTCCAGAGAGTAGCTCACCTGACTTCCCAAAGCCTGTCCACCACCTACTAGGTACGAGTCAGGAGTGTGATGTAGCACTCTCCACTTGCCTGGATGAGTGCTGCTCCCACAACACTCAAGAAGCTCAACACCATCCAGGACAAAACTTGATTGGCACCCCAAACACCACCTTCAATATTCACTCCCTCCACCACCAATAAACAGTGGCAGCAGTGTGTATACCATCTACAAGATTCACTGCAGCAACTCACCAAACCTCCTTAGACAGCACCTTCCAAACCCATGCTACCATCTAGAAGGACAAGGGCAGCAGATGCATGGAAACACCACCAGCTGGAAGTTAAAAGCAAAACACTGCAGATGCTGGAAATCTGAAACAAAAACAGAAAATGCTGGAAAAACTCAACAGGCTTAACAGCATCTGTGGAGAGAAAAGCAGAGTTAATATTGTGAATCCATATGACTCTTCTTCAGTTGCAGGTTGCTCTCCAAGTTGCACACTGTAGTGACTTGGAAATATATCGTCGTCCCTTCACTGTCGCTGGGTCAAAATGCTGGAGCTCCCTCCCTAACAGCACTGTGGGTGTACCTACACCACAGGGACTGCAGCGGTTCGAGAAGGCAGCTCAACCCCACCTTCTCAAGGGGCAATTAGGGATGGGCAATAAATGCTGGCCCAGCCAGCGACGCCCCACATCCCGTGAACGAATAGTTTTTAAAAAAAGGGCTCCTCCTGTTCCTGTACGTGACTGGCCCATGAAGATAAAATATACCCAGTAACCTCTGGGATGGGGAATCTAGTGATAAAATGGTAGCATTCAGATTAAAGGTCAAAGGTTACCAGCTTCATGCATGTGAGGTACAATGAGACCCTGACGGAGGGGCGGGGCTGGGGGGGGGTCGCTGCCCTGTTTGGGGGGGGGCGGGGGGCTCCCTGTCGGAGGGGCTGCAGGATTATCTTTTGGGTGAGCTGTTAAACCCAAGCCCCATCTGCCCCCCCTTGGGGAAACACGGAAGATCCCTTGGCACTAATTCTGAGAAGAGCGATATTCTCCAGTCTCCTCACTAACATTCATCCCTTCAATAAAAGCACATTATCTGGCCGCTCATCGCAATGCTGTTTGTGGGAGCTTGCTGTGCGCAAACTTGGTGGCTGAGTTTCCTGCATTACGACAGTAACTACAGGTCCGAAAAAAAAGTACTTAATTGGGTTGTGAAGCTTTGGGATATCCTGAAGTTGTGATAGACATAGAAATTTAAGTTCCATCATTCAGTTTCCCTTTTGGCCTGCCCCTGCCTGCGCACCCCCCACCCCCTCCCACCCCCAACACACCCCCAACACCCCACCCACACCCCCGCACCCCCCAACACCCCCACCCCCCACCCCCAGGACTTTAAAGCCCAAGTTCGATGTTACCCAACTTACTCCTGTTGTCTCCAAGCTCCACTTGCTGGTTCCCTGGGCTGTGTCCCTGCTCCCTGGGCTGTGTCCCTGCTCCCTGGGCTGTGTCCCTGCTCCCTGATGGTTTGGAAGTGCTTTCTTGACGACAGAAGCTGAAACCAAGCACAAAGCGGAGACTTGCCATGCAGTTTGCCGATTTATGAAGATGTTGCTGCAATCCACAGGGGTTTTAGGGTGTGTAAGGATCACTGCTTTTATTCTGTATCCATTCCCATACAATGTACTTGAAATTGATCCAAGTAAATCTGTGTAGCACCCAAGGGAGCATCGGGTGACACAGGACTGGGCTGAGACTGTGCAGTCTGATCGCACACTGGCCTCCTCCAGGCTCATTTCAGCTTCTTTTTATTCCTAATCGAGTTTCTGTCTTTATTTCTTCTTTATAAATGAAGCACTCATTACAGGAGCATGGTTCTGATTCTTGATTGTGATCCTGATAATGCAGTTCAGCACAGTTATTTAGGAATTGCTGAATCCCTCCGATTGTGTCCCAGGATTCCTGAGAGGGTTGATAGCACTCACGGAGCCTCGAGACTCTGGCTTCAAGTCCCACTCTGGAGACTCGAACACAAAATCCAGGCTGACACTCGCAGTGCAGCACTGTCACAGATGCTGTCTTTCGGATGAGATGTTAAACTGAGGCCCCACCTGTCCCCTCAGATGGGTGTGAAGGATTCCATAACTGGAAGAAGAACTGGGGAATTCTCCCCAATGTCCTAACTAATATTTATTCCTCAATCAACATCACTAAAACGGATTATCTGGTCTTTGTCACGTTGCTGTCTGTGGGAGCTTGCTGTGCACAAATTGGCTGCTGTGTTTCCTACATTATAGAGGAGGCTACTATGGCTGCAAAGCACTTTGAAACGTCCTGAGGGTGTGGAAGGTGGTATAGAAATGTATGGCTTTCTCTGCCTAGGGGTGTGTTGGGGGCGTACGGGTGCTAGTTACAGCTTTAAGGGAAGATCAGTATTGCTCCATTACCTTGTCCAGTGTGAGTCAGATTACTGCGTATTGACAAGGTCTGTGGGTATGGAACAGCACAAAAAGACCCAACTCACCCTCCAGAATCAACAAGGCACAAGTCAGGAATGTGATGGAAAACCCTCCACTTGCCTGGATGAGTGCAGCTCCCACAACACTCAAGAAGCTCGACACCATACGTGACAAAGCAGCCCACTTGATCGAAACTCCCTGCACCACCTTAAATATTCACTCCCACCACCACTGATGCACAGTAGCAGCAGTGTTTGTACCATCTACAAGATGCACTGCAGGAACTCACCAAGGCTCCTTCGACAGCACCTTCCAAACCCACGACCTCTACCACCTAGAAGGACAAGGGCAGCAGATGCATGGGAATGCCACCATTTTGTAAGTTCCCTTCCAAACCACACACCATCCTGACTTCGAACTACATCAATGTTCTTTCACTGTCGCTGGGTCAAAATCCTGGAACTCCCTCCCTAACAGCACAGTGGGTGTACCTACACCACAGGGACTGCAGCGGTTCAAGAAGGCAGCTCACCACCACCTTCTCAAGGGGCAATTAGTGATAGGCAATAAATGTTGGTCTAGCCGGTGACGCCCACATCACATGGACAAATTTGAAAAACTTACCTGAAGACAGTTTGCGGTAGAATCACTGGAGTGTTATTTCGAGCGGAAACCCTCACTGCCCCCTTTGTCCTACCTCCCGCTTCTGTGGCCACTTGCAAGACCCCAACTGATTTCTGCCTAGCCCTGGTCAGAGTTAAACCTTGGACCTTTCTTTTTTTTAAGCCAAGCCCTGTACAGATGCCTTGACCTGTACCCACACCCGTAAGCAGGTCACAGAGAGTGCCGTTTCTAACAGACGTGGTCTCCTCGCTGGTGAATAGTGCTCGGTGACCAGTTCTGCCCCTGATCGGATTGTCAGCTGATGCACAGTATGAGTGGCTCCAAACCAGCCCCCCTTGTCCACCCAAACCCTTCCGCACCAGCTTGGCATCCGTATGCCCCTTCCCCATCGCTCTTCCTCCCGCTTCATCAACGGCATATGGTGGGGGTGGGGGGACTAAACTACCTAAGGGTGTACACTTACCCTTGTGGTATTAGGTTGGGTGTGTGCGTGTGTGTCACCGAATTCTTACCCTGGCCTAAATCCAAGTTGTGATTGCAAGCTGCGCCCAGCCATCTGCTGTGTGTGTTTACACGTTTGTTTCCTGTGGCTGGATTGGAAGGTGGACTCTGTCTCGAGGAGGGAGGGCTACAGTTCAACTTCTCTTCCTGTACGCTGCCCAACCTTCCATACCCGTGAACATGAGAGATGCCGGGGAACGGGACATGATTTAACATCAAGCCGGGAACCCCATGGGTTATGTATTGAGTGAAGTTCCCATCTGCCCCTGCCCGGTCCTGCAAAGTGACTGCATGCCAATGCACAGGGAGTGTTGCCCACCCCTATTTCACACACACTGCCCTTCCTCTTCAGAAGGCACACGGAGCTAAAGAGCTGGCCAATCCTGCGATCCCATCTAACCCACCATAGCGGCAGCAAACTTTCCAACCATGCAGGTTGCACAGAATCTGATTCCCTACTGACTCGCACAGTGACTACACTCTCTCTATAAAACCCTTTAGGATGTCTTGAGGTTGTGAAAGGTGCTAAATAAATGCAAGCTTTCTTCTGCAGGCCACGACGATTCTGTGGGAGAATGCAGCAGCTGTTTTGTGCACAGCAAGATCTCACACAAACTCGCAATGCTGAATGGTAAATTAATCTCCCTTTGTTTGGCATGGTAATGCTGGGCAATCTTCCAATGGCCTTATCTAATCATCGAGGCATGCAAACAGGACCTGGTTAATGTCCCATTCAAATGATGGCCTCTTCGGCAGTGCAGCGCACTCTCAGTACAGCACTGAAGTGTCACCCTGCGTCTCTCTTCTCAAATTTCTAAAGTGGCTCTTGAATTCACAAGCTTCTGACCTGGAGGCCAACTCAGCCGTCATAAAGTAACACAGTTCAGAATTTAATGCAAAATGTGTTGACTGGCATGCACGAGCCAATTGAATTCATTAATTGTAAATATCAGCAGTTGAGTGACTTGCATGTATGAGGCAGTATTTAGATAAAATGAAAGGCTAGCATTTAGGAAGTGCCTTTCACAACCTTAGAGCCAATAAAGTATAGTTGTAATGTAGCAAACTCACTCTCGCTCTCTCTCGCGCTCTGTCTCTCTCTTGTCTTGCTATTCCTATCTTCTTGACTGGCTTAATGTCAGATTTTGTCTGATCACATTCCCTGGGATGTTTTTTATTAGGTTAAAGGTGCTACATAAATGCAAGCTGGTGTTTTGTAGCCCTCTATTCCTACATAATCCAGGATAAAGCAGCCCGCTTGATCAGCACCCAAATCACCACCTTCAACATTCACTCTGTCCACCACCGACGCACAGTAGCAGCAGTGTGTGTACCATCCACAAGATGCACTGCAGGAACTCAACAAGGCTCCTTTGACAGCACCTTCCAAACCCACGACCACTACCATCTAGAAGGACAAGGGCAGCAGATAGATGGGAACACCACCACCTGGAAGTTCCTCCCCAAGCCTCTCACCATCCTGACTTGGAAATGTATCACCGTTCCTTCGCCGTCACTGGATCAAAATCCTGGAACTCCCTTCCTAACAGCACTGTGGATGTACCTACACCAAATGGACTCCAGCAGTTTCCACTTGATTTATTGATTCTTAAACTCCTTTTTATTGGGGAATCTGAAACACTCTCAGGAAGAGGATGGGAGTTTAGTGAAGGGTAGGTTGATGATGGTGGTGGTAGTATCAATCTTTCTCCATTTGAAACAACAGGCAGCTGATGTGTCAAACAGTGGGGGATGGGTTGGGGGTGTGCAGCAGACTCTACTCGGAGCACAAAAGCAAAAGCATGGCTTTGAACAGGGGCCTACACTAATTGGTCTTCCCGCCTTGACTGTGTGCGGCCTGGAGTGTATAAAAGCAATTTGGCAGCAGACTGCAAATGTACAGAACAGATGGGTGGGGGAGGGTGAAGCAGGTTAGATAATAATGGTGGATGGCCTATGTGTGCAGGATTTGCATATTCCAGCCTAATATCACTGTACCCACCTCCCACCTGACACAGCCCCCCCTCCCCCAAAACCACCTTTGCAAAGTAGAGTCTGCTGCATTGACTAACACTATACTTCATTCAGCCAGTGCTAAATTACACACAAGCCTATCAGATTAGAGGCACGATGCCAAGACTCGATGTGCCAGGATACAGAATGCCTTTTGCATGAGATGTTAAACCAAGGCCCCTCCCGTGGGTGTAAAAGATCCTATGGCCACTATTTTGAAGACAAGTAGAGGAGTTCTTCCCCACTGTCCTGGTCACAAATCACTAAAGAAAAAAAAATGATGATCTGGCTGTTTAATCTCGTTTGTGGGAGCTTGCTGTGTGCAAATTGGCTGCCACTTTTCCTGAATTGCAACATTATTACATTTCCAACATTGCAACACTTAAAAAAAAATAATATATATATATTTAATAGGCTGCAAAACTCTTTGGAACATCCCAAGGCTGTTATATTAATGCAAGCTCTATCTATTTGCAGACTCATTAAACTTTGTTATTTGCCTGCAGCTTGTTGAACTGCTCTTGAATTAAATTTAATTTTGGGAGAGAGACCGTTTTAAAAATACAGAATTTAATTCACAAGCCAATAATGGGATTGGCTATTGAATTGTTTAGAAATTCTTCGGGTTTTTTATATTTTGTTTATTTATAATCAGTTTAAGAATAATGGGTGTGAATTACAGTTCCAAATATTAAGACAGGAATCCTAATGATTTATGTCTGGCATAACGGATGCTGAAGAAGGGGTTCCAGCTGGGATCTAATCCGGGGATTTTAGATTAATGGACACTTGTAAAGGATACCCAGGAATCTTTGCAAGCGGTGATCTTATCCACAAGTGCAGATGACTTCATCCTTGAAACGTGTAGCTCATGTGGTTTCCAGTTTATTGCCTGAACCTTGAGATGGGGCGGGGGACATAACAATGACACTCTTGTGCGTGTCTAAGTTCCTGTTACACACTTTGTTATGCGAGACTAGTTGAACAGTTCCCTTGGAACAGTTGCAGGTAAGATGGGCCGAACGGTGCCTCCTGTCCTCTTGCCTTCTCTAACGCCTTTGAGAAATACGTCACTTTTTTTTCCCCCTGGAAATGATAGATGAGTCAGTCTGTATCATAATCCTGTTCTGCCTCGGACATTGTGATGGGTTGCCTTACTGAGTTTGTGCAGGCAGCCCCTAATGCTTGAGCTACCGTGCGGCCTGTGTTTGAGTTGAGCTCGATGGAAAATGACTTTGTCAGTTTGGGATTTGAGAGGGGAATGACTCGGTCTGCATTCAAAACGGTTAGATTGTTTCTTTCCCTTGCCCTCTGTTGGTGCTGCCTCTCGCTAGGGGTCCCTATGCGTTCGGGATGCTGAGTGTTGTCAAGCTGTTCGACCAAGTGAAGCCACAAAATAACCCGTTCCTGTCCTAACCCAATGACCACATGTGCCATCCAGAAGAGGTAACGTAGTGAGCGGGGACAGAAAACTTTGCCCCTGACCCTCTTTTCCCCAAATCAAGATATGTTGAGAGTAGCTGTAGTATTGCTATCACCTTTTGCCTGAGATCACCCCAGTTTTGTAAAGGTCAGGGGGGTGTGTGTATGAGCTATTTGACTGGGGGAGGCTTTGCAGCCAAAGCCAATTGTATCCTCACTACGGCTTGTGTACACACTCAACAGATTATGAACCTGCCAATTTGTAGGGAGAGAGAGACTCTGCCCCCTCTATCCCCCCTCCCCACCCGCCTCCCTGCCAAAGCTATATCGATAACAGCATTTCAATCGACAGGCAGATATTGTGGGCGCATTCCCTTGGCAGTGCCACGCGTTAGCAGGGGGCAACGATTTGCACTCCAGAGACCTAGCGGGACAGACAATTCTGCTTCCGTAACCTGTGCAAAGCCCCGCCCATTTTAAAAAATAAATATTGATCTGATGCCTCCCTCTCTCCCTACCCCCAGCCAGATTCCCGCAGGGCTTCATTTTGAATGTCTGGGTGAGACGTGCCCTGAGAGCAGAAATAGCAGGAGCAGGAACGAACTCCCCACTTTCAGCCACTTGAAAGACAATGCTGGCATCGAGTATGCTGAAATGAACCTCCACAGCAGCAGCACAGAGTCCCCACACATTGTTTGGCACTTGAGACGATGGCTGCATTCCAGGAAATGGTAGACTCTTAATGACTGGACTTAATGCATGCCCTCAGCTGCTGCCACCACTGACAATCCAGTTCCTTTCTGGCTTCAGTGAAGTGCGGCAGTTTCTTTTTATTGCAATTAATAAAGGTGCTTAATTTCGCCACTCGGCCCATCCTGGTCTTGCTGGGGTTGGGTTCCGCCAGCACCCGTGCGGTCTTTGCTACCCACCTGCGCCCCCCCCCCCCCCAAACAACACACCCCCGCTGCCTCCACCCCAAGAGGGCATCACTGAGATGGGATCCTGACACCAAGTAGTTTGGCTGCTGGTGCTCTCATCTCTCCGGTCAAAATTGAATGAGTTGCCGACACTTCCCAAGACGGGACTCGAAATCCGCTTGGCGCCGGCCGCGCAGGGGGAGCGCTGGGTTTTAACAGCGGCACTGTCCCCTCCTCGGGTTAGCTGTCCGTCAGGGGGTGGGGTGCTGCTGGCGGTTCTGCTGGTTCCAAACGGCCCGTTTGTCACATGGGGATCTTGCTGTGCACGCATTTCTCTCTCGCTTGCTCTGAAAGCCCGTCAGGCATT
>NC_054500.1:21159188-21346688 GCF_017639515.1 Carcharodon carcharias
AGGCTCTTTTTGAACTGGCTGAGTATCACCGTGGGCTCCTCATCCCCCTCAGTGTCATTACTAAGCCAATTTCTTCCACCACAAGGGTTTGTACCGGTTTATCAATCCTGAGCACACCCCACCCCGGCACTGATCCCGAGCTCCGTTTAATTCTCCCCTTTGCCAAAATTGTCTCTCTCAAGTAAGAAAGGAAGAACTTGCATTTATATATATATATATATATATATCTTCTGAAGAAAGGTTGAAGAGGCTGGGCCTATGGCCATTGCAGTTTAGAAGAGTGAGGAGTGATCTTATTGAAACCTATAAGACCCTGAGGGGTCTCGACAGGGTAGATACCAGGAGGGTGTTTCCACTTGAGGGGTAGACCAGAACGAAGGGGGCACAGCTTAAGAATAAGAGGATCTCCCTTTCAAGATGGCGATGAGGGAGAATTTGTTCTCGGGGGGCTGTTAGTCTGTGGAATTTTCACTAGAGAGCCGTGGAGGCTGTATCGTTGAATTTATTCAAGGCTGAGTTGGACATATTTTTGAGAGATGAGGGGGCTGAGGGTTATGGGGGCCCAGACGGCAAAGTGGAGCCAAGACCACAACCAGATCAGCCATGATCTGATTGAATGGTGGAGCAGGCTTGAAGGGCTGAATGGCCTCCTCCTGCTCCTAAATGCTACGTTCCTATAGAGTGCCTTTCGTGACCTCGGGGCGCCCCAAAATGCTTCCTAGTCACTGATATGTAACGGCCAGTATGCGCACAGCAAGCTCCCACGAACAGTGATGAAGTTTTTTTTTTATATAGCGATGTTGGTTGAGGGATAAACATTGGCCAGGGGGATCTCTCCTCTTCTTCAAAGTAGCAGTGGTGGGATCTTTTACACCCACCTGAGAGGGCAGACGGGGCCTCAGGTTAACACTTCACCTGGAAGACGGCACCTCTGACAGTGTTGACTCTGGAATGCGGCTGGAAACTCTCAACCTCCTGACACGGGAGGCAGGATCCCCCCCGAGCTGCAACTAGCAGCAAAACCGTGCAGCGTTGCAGCTGCCGGATATTCCTGCTGCATTTCGGTGGAGTTTGGGGCCTGTGCAGAAGCCATCTCTGTGCCCAGGCCTACAGTGATTCTCCTTGTCCTTCTTCCTTCAGGATTTTTTTTTTTGCTGTTTTAAATTCTCCCTCTTTTTTTTTTGAAATGCTGTGGTAATTTCCAGCTGCTGTGTATTTGCATAAAAAAAAAAAAATATTTTGCATCTGTTTTCTCCTTCCCCACCCCCAACCCTTTCTCTCTACTCCTTGTTGAATGGTTTACTAACCAGGCCTCCTCTCTCACCCATCTGGTCAAAACATCCTTCTGGCAGGGGATGGAGCTGAGGCATCTGTTATGTCCATTCGTGTTCCAGGACCCTCCAGTCACACGAGAAGCTGATTGTCGGGGTGCGGTTGGGGGGTTGGGGGCGGGGGGTGGGGGGGGGTGGAGATAGCGTGAGTTCTGGTTTAAATCCTGCCATTTCTGCCTATGTGACTGAAGAGACAAATAAAAGATAGAAGGATTTATACATCAACCAACAGCAACTTCAGCAAGTCCGGCCTTGAGGCTGCATTTATCTTCAAATACTCCTGAAAGTTGCCTTGATTACAGCAGTGTGGCCGTGAGGGGGGGCTGGGAAAGAAAGACTTGCATTTATGTGGCCCCTTTCCCAACCTCAGTTCATCTCAAAGTGCTTGACAGCCAGTGAAGTACTTTTGAAGTGTAGTCACTGTAGATAAGGAGGAGTGGTTATCAGACTAAATTTAACATCGTATCACATGAGGACAGTTGATCAAAAACTTGGTCAACGAGGTAGGTTTTAAGGAATGTCTTAAACTCAAAGGCTTGCATTTCTATAGCACCTTTCACCACCTCAGGACATCCCAAAACACTTTACAGTGGTGTATTTTTTTTTTTGAAGTGTAGTCACTGTTGTAATGTAGGAAAAGTGGCAGCCAATTTGTGCACAGCAAGCTCCCAGAAACAATGAGGCAACGACCAGGTAACCTTTGTGCTGAAGCCCAGGACACTGGGGAATCCTCTCCTGCTAACCTTCGAACTCGGTCCACCTGGCAAAAGAAGCAATGGAGACATGAGAAACTTTTTTCAAGTAGTGAGTGTGTGGGGTGTGGATTGTGCTACCTGGGAGTGTGGTGGAGGCTTTCAAGAGGGAATTGGATCATTATCTGTAAAGGAAGAATGTGCAGGGTTACGGGGAGAAGGCGAAGGAGCGGCACTAGGTGCATTGCTCCTTTGGAGAGCCGGCACAGAGACGATGGGCCGAATGGCCTCCTTGTGGCTGTACCAGTTCTGCGATTCTGTAACCTGAACGGGCCGAACGTCTCATCTGAAGTTGGGCACCTCCGGCAGTGCAGCACACCCTCAGTACTGCACAAGCAATGTTCAGCTTCGATTTTGTGCCCAAGTCCCTGGAGTGAGACTTGAACCCACGACCTGACTCAGGCAAGGGCACGACCGCTTGTCACAGCTCACAGCGTGAGGAGAGAGACAGGTGGAGATCTGTAAGAGCGGAAACTCCAGACTTTGCAGCCTACACGGCTGAAGACACGGTGACCGATGGTGGGTTGACGGAAACCTTGGCATGGAATAGTTTGTTGCTATTCTGTGCCACTAACATTTTAGTTTCCATTACGAGTGAAACCATCTCTTGGTCCACCCCATCGAACCCCTTCATAATCTTGAAGGTCCCTTTTGGATCAACTCTCATTGTTCTTTTTCTTCTGCCCCTGGGGGCTGGGGGGAGGGAAAGAACCCCAGCTTTTCCTGCTAAGTATAACCTCTTGGTTCTGATATCACCCACGCGACAGCTGACAACAGCCGTGATTGGTCACTTCATGAAATAGCCACACTCAGAGCTTGTGCTGCCTCGTCCTGGAGATTGCATGGCCCGGATCAACCTCCGTCCTTCCCTGGGATGTGGGCGTTGCCTCTGGAACGTTGTCAACGAATCCCGCCCAGAGGGCGGGGCGGGTTATCTGTTTCGCCTCGATCTTCAGGTCTGACAGAACTCTCTCTTCGTTTTCATCTCCCCCACCCCCCCCACCCCACCGAATTTTAAATAAAATTTAACCTGAAAAGCAGCTTGAGATATGCGGGATCCTGGGAATGTTTTGCCGGGTCAGTTTTTGCCCAAGCTCCAGCCACGTTCGGATACCATTGGTGCCCCGAGGGGAGCTGGAAGTTAAATGTGTCCTTTAATGATTACCGCTCTGAACTTGGGCTGTCTGATTCCGAACCTTAAGAACGAGTGAAATATGAAGAAGCAGACGAGCCCGTGTTTGTTAGCTTTCCTCCAACATTAAAGAGGAAATCAAAGCGTCTGTGTTCTCTAATCAGAGACTCTGCAGCACAGAGTTGAGAAGCATCCCCTTCAGATTGCCATGCACACGATGGTGTCTGTGCTCTGCGGTGGGGAGGCGTCATTTTGGGGGTTATTTTCAGTGCTGTCGTTAGGTGTTTTTTTTTCCCAATGTAATGTGTGTAATCATCATCCAGCCAGTCTCAGCTGCACTACAGAGGCCTGGAATTAGTGTAAATACACATTTTATTTTCAGCCATTTTGTCTTGTCAGCAAGGTACAGTGGGCTCTTCAACACTCTTTCTTTCCCCTCCAGAAGGAGGCCAATCGGCCCATCGTCTACATGCTGGCCCGCCAAAGGAGCAATTTACTTACCTCGACTTCCCCCGCCCAACCCCCCCACCTTCTATCCATAACCCTGCACATTCTTCGTTTCCACGTTATAATCCAACTCCCTCTTCAATGCCTTGTTTGAACCTGCCTCCACCACACTCTCAGACAGTGCATTCCCCCTTCCCCTGATATTTTAATAAATAATGTGCTTGAAGAGAATTGAAACACGACGCATTTTTTAACTCCCCTCTGATTTTTGTTTTCCCTGAGATGTTGGGGATTTAAGGCTGACGCTCCAGTGCAGTACTGGGAGAGCACTGCACTGCTGGAGGCGCCGACTTTCAGAGGCCCTGGCTGCCTGCTCGGGTTGATATGAAAGACCCCGTGGCACTATTTTGAAGAAGAACAGGGGAGTTCTCCCCAGTGTCCCCGGTCAAAATTTATCTCCCGATGAGAGATTGAAGCCAGAACTGATCATCAGGTGACTGGTACTGTTTGTGGGGTCTTGCTGTGCGCAAATTGGCTGTCGCATTTCCTGCATTGCAAGAGAGACCCCATTGGTTGTAAGGCGCTTTGGGACGTCTGGTAGTCAGAAGGGGAAAGGCACTATATAAATGCAAGTCTTACTTTTAAACAAATCCGAGATATTTCCAGATAATCCACCATGGATTTCAGCTTTGTTGTTTTATTCTCTGAGAGATGTGGAATTATCTGATCTCTGGAAGTGCAGATGTACCATTACAATTTTTTACCCAGATAGTGGAACTTGCCACCACATGAAATGGTTGATGTGGATAGCGTTTAGGGCAAGTTCAATGAACACAGAGAAGAAAGGAATAGACGGATATGCTGATAGGGTGAGATGAAGAGGAGTGGGAGGAGGCTCATATGGAGCATAAACACCAGCGTGGAGCTGTTGGGCTGAATTGCCTGTTACTGTGCTGTACATGCTATGTAACTAGCCTTGGTTCCCCACCTGAAGGATGGAATGGGACAATTGGCCAGGGTTTCCTGCCATAGCTCCCTCTAAGCTACTGGCATGCACAGCAACCCCTGAGTTACCATGCACTAGTCAGCCCTTTTAAGATGACACAGAAAGGAATTTATAGAGGCTGAGCCCTTAAATAAAAATTTAAGGCCACGCACAATGAAAATTTAGAGGGGCCATTGACGCACACTCCTTGTGCAAACTGCGCGTGTGCACGGTCCCAGGTGTAGGTAGAATGGAGTCTGGCTGCGATGCCCTGCTTGGTCAAATAGCCCACCAACCGCACTGCAGAGTCGCTGACTCGGCAGAGGCGCTGATGTCCCGTCTGCCGAACTGGCCAGAGGAGTGGAAAGTAAAGGAAACGTCACAGGGGATAAAGGAGCCTTGTTGGTGTCTCAATCCCACAGGACCGAGTCTTCAGGGATGTTTTTCTGGAACTGAGCAAGGGGCACAATCCCTTAACGAAGGTCTTTACCGAAAACGTCATTTTCACATGGGGCTGTATCGCCATTTTTTAAATCGTCCGCGAACCCAGAAACTGACTCAACCCTTAATTTTATAAGAGGACCATTTTTAAGAAATTCCTGTTGTATACTGCTCAGCACTCGGCAACGAATACTGAATATTGGCTTGGAATCCCTTGTGGCTCATAACATTTACCCCGGTCCTCGTTGCCATAGGAATGGGTTGCTAGGTTGCAAATCGTACCCTGTATTCCCTCACTGCAAGTGTCTCGCAAGAGAGAAGTTAAGTCACGCCTTAAGCTAAAAATACATCTTCAGGGCATCAGTCAGACCCTCTAGGAAGTTGGAATCATGCAATTCTCAAAGCATTGCCCTCTGCATTTTATTAATTATTGAATTAGTTTATGACTTGCATTTCAACGGCACCTTTCACAACCTCTGGATTTCACAAAGTACTTTCAAAATGCTGCCTCTGTTTAATGGAGGAAATGCAGTAGTCAATTTATGCACAGCAAACTCCGATGAACAACAATGGGTTAATGACTAGAAAATCTCTTTCTGTTATTTAGTGATGTTGATGGTGGATTAAATTTTGGCCAGAACATCGGGGGAGGGGGGTAGGAATGGACATCCCCCTGTTCTTCTTTGAAATAGTGGCCATGGGATCTTTTTACCTCCATTTGAGAAGGCAGACAAGGTCTCGGTTGAACATCTCACCTGAAAGATGACACCGCTGACAGTGCAGCACCTCTGCAGTACTGCACTGGGTCTTGTGCTCAATGCATTGGAGTGGGACTTGAACCCAAGATCTTTTTTAGGCTGAGGTAAAAGTTTTAGCCCCCGGGCCATGTTGTGAGATCCAAGAGCATTCCTTTTTTAAGAAAAAAATAAATTCTTTGATGGGATGTGGGTGTCGCTGCCAAGGCCAAAATTTGTTGCCCATCCCTAATTGCCCTTGAACTGAGTGTCTTGCTCGGCCATTTCAGAGGGGCAGTTTAGAGTCAACCACATTGCTGTGGGTCTGGAGTCACATAGGCCAGACCAGGTAAGGACAGCCGATTTCTTTCCCTAAGTGAACCGGGTGGGTTTTTATGACAATCGATGATAGTTTCATGGTCACCATTACGGAGACTAGTTTTTAATTCCAATGAATCAGTTAATTAAATTTAAACTCCAGCAGATGCCACCATGGGATTTGAAATAGCGTCCCCACCGTATCAGCCTGGGCTTCTGGATTACTAGCCCAGTGACATTCCCGCTAGTCCTCCATCTCCTTCACAGCAACAGGCCATTCAGCCCATCTAGTCTACTCACATCACCTCATCTAATCCCTCTCTGCTGTGTGTTCCCCACACCGTTTGCAAGAAGCTTTCCAATTGTCTCTTTTTTAAAGAGGATACAGATATGACATGCAGCATTTTAACATTCTAACCACCTTATGCGTCAATAACCTCCCCTTTGGGAGGACGCAAAGCGCAGGATAAATCACAGTGAATGCCAGCACTGAAGCAGCGGCACGATCTGCTTAAAGGTCATGATACGAAAAGGGCAAACGTTGCAAAACGGTTTCTTCTTCTGGAGGGGGGGGTGGGGGCAGACCCAAAACTGGAAGCCTTAAATATAGCGCTGAATCTTCCGGTCGGTGTGTGTGGGGGGCAGGCCCATCATGCTGACACGTGATGATGTCGGGCGTGTGACCTGACCTCGTTTCGATATTCTGTTGGGCGGGCGCACACCGTGCTGAACTCTCAACGGCCTACTAAAGCCTTAAAAATAAGTAATTAAACTCGTTAAGCACGCTGCCCATTCCAACCTTACAGTCGACGGGCAGGCGAAGAGCCCAAGCGGCCTTTGCATTTTTCAGGAGACCTCATCCACGGGCGGGATGAGGTTTCCTGAAGCTTTTATAAAATAAAAAAACAATAATAAACCTCCCTAAAACTTTGCAAACATGTTCCAGCTCATGTGACACCGTCACAGGAAGGGGACACGTTTAAGTAAGTTTTTTTTAATTTTATTTATTAAAAAGTTTTCTAATACAATCAATCTTCCCGAGGTAGCGCTGAGCGCTACTGGCCGTGCGTTACGCTGGGCGGGTCTTAATTGGCATAAAACGGCGCACAGCCAATCGCAGGCGGCTTATTGGCTCCATGCCCGCTCCCACCCAGCCCACCTGCCATAGGAAAAATCCACCCCCCACCCCCCATAAGACCATTACTAATCAATCCCACCAGGAATTCAAGCGGAACGTCTTTGCCCAGAGGGTGGGGAGGATGTGGACCTCACTCCCGCCAGGAATGTCTGAGGCGAGCAGGATAGATACATTTAAGGGGAAGCTGGATGATTGCAGGAGGGTGAAAGGAATAGAAGGATTTGCTGATGGGGTGAGAGGGGGGTCATGTGGAGCGTGATTATCAGTGTGGACTAGTAAGGCAGCCTGGCCTGTTTCTGAGCTGTGAATTCTGTGCAATGTTTTTTTTTAAAAACAAAAATCTAGCACTTGTTACCTTTTCTTATAATCCTCCATGAGCTTGAAGGTCAGACATAAATATTGAACACACGTGGAGCTGATCCCCAGCATGCAGCAAACAGAATTGGGCCGGATGGGAGATAATTGGGCGAGGGAGTGTGGGATGAAACAACAATAAATAATCCCTCTGGTTAACCAATGGACAGAGACATTACCAAACTGTGTGAGAGAGAGAGAGAGTGTAAGGATAGATAGTCCCTCCTTGTAACTAGACTGTTAGTGATGGTGTATTTTGACTGGTGTAATTACAGGTTATTAAGTGTTAATTACATTGTTGATTACGGGACTAATGTGTAAATTCCATTGAATAATGGAGGGGCTGAATAACCCATGGATTAATATTGTAATTAAAGCACCCAGCATGGATATTCTGGATATTCAGCATGGAGTGAGAAAGAAATTACGTTTATTTGTGTGTATACAGTGCCTGTTTGTGACCCCCCCGGGACATCCCAAAGCATTTCACAGCTAACTAAATACTTTTGAAGCATCTTGGGCCTAAATCCAGGCTTCCTATATTGCTCCAAGCTGAGTTAACAGGCACCTGGGTCAGTGGAGTGCCTAAGGCTGCAATGTGGTAATTGCTGTTTCCATTCCGAGTCATCCTTTTATGGTTTCTGAGTGATGCTGATAACTCGATGCCTGGATGGTTTCAAGCAGCGGACTCTCGAGTTCAACTTGCGCGAGAAAGTTCCCAGTCAGCAAACCAAACAGACTTTCACCCCACGAGCCTGACTTGGAATTAGGCTGGATGCTGTTTCAGCCCAGCCCAAGACTGGGGGAGGGGAGCTTGAGCGTTTACACATCAAAGAAAAATGAAATTCGATGGGTGGGGTGGGGGTACATGTTCCATTTTGGCTAGGCCACAAGCCTAGCTTGATTTGACCCTGAGTTCACAGAGGGGAAAGGTCATTGCACCACCTGGCCAATGAGGAAATCATTCCATTTTATCCTGGCCAACCCGCCAAAGGATTACTTCAAAAATGGCACCATTTTCACATTCCAGGCACCCCTGTCTCTGATAGCTCACCCTTCCTCAGCTACGGACTGAAATGTTTGACCTGTGAGGGTAATTTGGATGGTGCATGCTCTCGGTGTAAATAACGACCCCAATCTCTCAGTAGATTCTGCGCTTTTATTCTGCTATGTTTTATTATCTCCTTACCCTGTTTCTCTGTTTTCCTGGTTTTGATGCCACGGTGACCCAGCCTTTTGCAAGGTATCAACAAAGAATTTATTGCACATTCAGCCCAATTGGCTCATATTGGACTTTATGGTGCAGACAGGCCTCCTCCTCCCACCCCTTTTTTGTCTCACTCTATCACCATGTCCTTCTATTCCTTTCTCTGTCATGTGTTTATCTAGCTTCCCTTTGAATGCATGCTGCTGTTTTTATTTTTGCTTCCTCGTCATCCAAAATTGCCTCCTTTCTCCCATCTCACATTTGCTAAGTTACCTCCTGGCACAGCATAGTACCCATACCCTCAAGGGGCCACGAGCTAAACTGTCAGCCATGGCTCAGTGGATAGCACTCTCACCTCAGAGTGGGAAGATTGGTGGGATCAAATCCCGCTCCAGAGACTTGAGCACCAAACCCAGGCTTATGCTTTCAGTGCACTGGGAGTGCTGCACTGTCAGGGGCGCGTGTTTTTTGGATGAGGCATTAAACCAAGGCCCCTGTTGCCCTCCTGGGTAGACATACATGATCCCCATGTGACTATTTTGAAGAAGAGCAAGGGAGTGATCCCTGAGTGATCCCTCGTGTCCTGGCCAATAGTTAATCCCTCAATCAAACATCACAAAATCGAAGCAGCTTATCTGGTCATATGCACGGTCCTGTTTGTGGTAGCTTGCTGTGCACAAATTGGCTGCTGCATTTTCTACATTACAGTGCTTTTTAAGACAAAATTGCTCCGTTGGCTGTAAAGTGCTTTGAGACATTGAGGATTTGAAAGGTGCCATAGAATTGCAAGTCTGTCTTTCTCTTGTTGTGATGTGTGATTCTCACGAGTTACACAATGAGGGTTTATTGTGACTTAAGTCCAGGCCACGTTATTTGCCCACCCTTTGGGTCTTGTGACTTGATTGTTTTTGTAACAAAAGCGGCTTTCCCTGTAAGCCCTTTCCATAGCTTCACACGGCACTGGGTCCCTCGAGCAAACTCTTGAGAGCCAGGAAAAGCTTCCAACTTCCTCCCGGGCAGATGCATCTCTGTATCGGACTGAAGTCGTGTAGCTACGTGCCATTTTAATACTGTGCACAGTTTTGGTCTCCTTAGTTAAGAAAGGATATAATTGCATGAGGAGCGGTTCAGAGAAGCTTTGATAGGCTAATCGCTGGGATGAGGGCTAGTCTTATGAGGAAGGGTTGAGTAGGTTGGGCCTATACTCATTTGGAGTTTAGAAGAACGAGAGGTGATCTTATTGAAACATAGAAGATTCTGAGGGGGCCTTCACAGAGTAGATACTGAGAGGATGTTTCCCCTTGAGGGGGAGTCTAGAAATGGGGGGCACAGCTTCAGAATAAGGGCTCCCCATTTAAGACTGAGATGAGGGGGGATTTCTTCTCTGAGAGTCGTTAACACTTTGGAATCCTTTTCCTAAGAGAGCAGTGGAGGCTGGGTCATTTTTGAGATTTTTGATCTCCAAGGGTTATGGGGGGCAAACGATTGATGGGCAAGTGTTCAAAATAAGCTTGCAGGACTATGGGGATAGAGCAGGGGAATGGGACTGACTAGATTGATCCACAGAGAGCCAGAATGGACTCAGTGGGCCCAATGGCCTCGTATACTGTATTGACTCTATAACTAATATATCAATTGAGTTAAGGCCACATCAGATCAGCCATGATCTTACTGATTGGTGGAGCAGGCTTGAGGGGATCAAATGGCCTACTGCTGCTTGTATTCGATGTTTGTACACATCCAGTCAGCAAAGTCTAACATTTGGTGTTGAATTATGTATGAGTGGCTTAGTAACTGGTTGATCCCCAGAAGTGGGGAGCATGTGTAAAGGTAAGCCCCCCTTAGCTTTCCATCATCTTTGTTGCTTATAAAACCTCTTGGACCAAGGGGAGAGAAGACTATAACATACCCTGGCAGCTCCCAAAATGATGCTTTGGCAATGCATTGCTTTTGGATGTTGAAGTTCAGTCACTGTTACGTGTGGTAACCCAGCACCCAATTTGTGCACAGCAAGCTCCCAACAAACAGCGAAAGAGAATTTGACTGGATGATCTTTGGGGGAGGAGTGGGGGTGGGGGGGGTGGTTGTGGAATGGTGGGGAGTTCGAAGATGCTGGTCGAGGGAAGAAAGTTAGTCAGAGGCCAGGAGGGAGAGGTTCCCCGTTTGCCTTTGAATAGTACCATGAGATCTTTGACATCCATTAGTCGGATCGGGCATGAGCGTAAAGCTGCAGAGGGTATATTCTCGGTATAGCTGGTGGACTCCAGGAGGCGGCGTCGATGACAATTTCTGTCAAATATTCTGTAACTGGATTCATTTGAGCAGACAGCCTGGTTAAAATAGCAAATAGAGCAATGGCGTACAAAGGGATTAAGCATTCATGCATTAACATCTCAAGGGCAGTAACGAAGGAAATGAATGGGGACTTGCTGTGTCAGGAAACACAGCTAACCTGCATAAGGCAGCAGACATAGGTTGTGAGTCAGAGATTTCTCTGACAGGCTGTTAGATAATGAGAGTCCGTTTTCCAAGCAGTTGCTGAGGGAGTATTAATGCTGACTACCTCTGGCACTCTGGGAATGTGTTTTCAGGTTTTAAAACGGCACTAAGCTGAGCTTTGCTCTTAAAGAGGTAGCACCCTTGCTGCCCACCGAGGCTCGGTTTATGATCTTAACAAGATCCCTGTTGTTAGCTATGTGTTTCCCAACACATCAAGCCCCCATTCATTTTCTCAGTTACTGCCTTGAGGTATTCATGCACGAATGTTTAATCCCTTTATTCTATTTGTTATTTTAGCCAGGTTATTAGCCTAAATAAACCCAGTTGTGAAATATCAGGCGGAAGCTGTCATCTGTGCCGCCCCAGTAGCCTGTTGCTATAGATCGAAAGAAAGGTTTGCATTTATATAGCACCGTTTGTGACTTCAAGACGCACCATGTTCCAACCAATGAGGGGTTGAGAGGATATTTGGTAGAAGTGTTTAAATTCACCACCGGCCTAGACAGAGCGGATAGGAAAAAACTGTTCCCATTGGTGGAAGGGTTAAGAACCAGCGGGCATGGATTGAAGGTGATTGGCAACATGAGGAAAAACACCTTCACGCAGCAAGTGGTTAGGACCTGGAATGCGCTGCCCGAGAGTATGTGGCGGAGGCAAATTCAATCGTGGGTTTTCGAAAGGGTATGGGGTAATTATCTGAAGAGAAATTATTTGCAGGGCAATGGGGGAAGAACTGGGGCAGTGGGACTGGATGAGTTGCTCTTGCAAAAGGGCTGGCATGGACACAGTGGGCCGAATGGCCTCTTGTGCTGGAGCCATTCCATGAAGTGCTTTTTAGACGTGTAGTTGTTGTTCTAATGTAGGGAACGCGGCAGCTGATTTGCACGCAGCCAGCTCCCACAAACAGCAGCATGACAACAACCTGTTTTTTGTCGTGTTGGTTGAGGGATATATATTGGCCAGGGCACCTGGCAGGAAATCCACCCCCCCCCCCCACCCCGGCTCGTCCACAAAACAGTGGCCGCGGGATCTTTTGCCTCCATTTCAGAGGGCACATGAGGGCCTTGGTTTAATGTCGCACCTTCCACAAAGCAGCCCAGAAGCAGGAGCAGTAAATGGGAGAGTCAGTCCCAGGAAGGTGCAAATGCCAGCAGTGAGGTATCAGTGTTAAAAATGCCTTGAGGGGGTGGTGGGGAAGAAAGGAGAGAGGAATGTTGTTAGCTGTCAGGGCCACAGCGGGTTAAAGGTGGGGGTGTGTATGCATATAAATATAGGGTGGGTGTGGACAAACTGGCCCAGAACTCTGTCTCGGGGCAGGGATTCCAGGAAGTACCATTTTCCTCTCGGTGGCGTGTGTCATCCTTTACTGCGTCATGTCACAGTGCTCCTGGGAATAGTTCAGTCAACTAGAAAGCTTTTTAAGTCTGACTGGAGAGAGGGGAGACTGCTCTTTTCCCAATGCGAATTCCCAGTAATGTGATGAATGCAGCTACTAACTGCTCAGCTTCTGCTGTTTATTGGGGTGCTTGTGGCAGGGTAGGGGTGGGGCTGATTTGAATACATACTATACTGAGTTGATTCCCTTCTGACCAGAGATAGAAAGAACTGGTATTTATACAGCACCTTGAGATAATGACCCAGATCATCTGTTTTTCAGAGGTGCTTGTTGAGAGGTAAATATTGGTAGGACACTAGGGAAAACTCTCCCACGCATCTGAGAATGTCGGGCCTCAGTTTAACATCTCATCTGAAAGGCAGGAAGAGTGTTTGTGTAGAGAGATTGTGTGTTATGTCTGTCAAGAGAGAGAGAAAGATTTGTGTCTGTGTGTATGTCTGTCAAGAGAGAGAGAGAAAGATTTGTGTGTCTGTGTGTGTGTGTCTGTGTGTATGTCTGTCAAGAGAGAAAGATTTTTGTGTGTCCGTATGTGTGTCTGTGTGTATGTCTGTCAAGAGAGAAAGATTTTTGTGTGTCCGTATGTGTGTCTGTGTGTATGTCTGTCAAGAGAGAAAGATTTGTGTGTCTGTGTGTATGTCTGTCAAGAGAGAGAAAGATTTTTGTGTGTCTGTATGTGTGTCTGTGTGTATGTCTGTCAAGAGAGAAAGATTTGTGTGTCTGTGTGTATGTCTGTCAAGAGAGAGAGAGAGAGAAAGATTTGTGTGTCTGTGTGTGTCTGTATGTATGTCTGTCAAGAGAGAGAGAAAGATTTTTGTGTGTCTGTGTGTATGTCTGTCAAGAGAGATAGAAAGATTTGTGTATGTGTCTGTTGAGAGAGAGACAAGTGCTTCATAACTCTGGTTTGTAAAGTTTCCAAGATGTTCGGCAAACCACAATTTAATGAAAAATTTGCACAGTATTCCCAAAATGTTCACCTTTCTCTCTCTCCACCACCCCACACCCACCCTCCAAAAAGTGAACAGGGAGGAAAATGACGTTTTTAATTACACCTTCATGAAGAGGCTCAAATTTCCTGCCCACCCCACCCCACCCCCCCCGACCTCTTCACTCCTTCAGCTTGGTGCTATTATCAGGATTGTACCAGGAAGTTGACAGTGAGCCAATCTCAGCCCACCTACCTGTGGGAACCTCTCCCAGCCGGTGGCAGCAATGTTATGAATG
The DNA here is from genome assembly GCF_017639515.1 of Carcharodon carcharias. NCBI lineage: Eukaryota > Metazoa > Chordata > Chondrichthyes > Lamniformes > Lamnidae > Carcharodon > Carcharodon carcharias. The sequence continues at coordinate 21,173,144 of NC_054500.1, forward strand.
TGAGTTTGTGGTTTTTCTAAATTAACCTGCTTGACTGCAGGAACTTCGAAGGGGGAGATTGTTTCTGTCCGAACTTCAGTTAAAAATTCAACACCATTATTACAAATGGTTGAACTCAAACGGCACCTGACCTTGAACAACATGCATTTATATAGCGCCTTTAACGTAGTAAGACAACCCGAAGATGTTTTGCAAGAGCGATTCTCGAACAAAACTTGACACTTGAGTCACAGAAGGAGATATTAGGTGACCAAAAGCTTGGTCAAAGACAAATTTTAAAGGGCGTCTTAAAGGCAAGGTCTACAGAGGGAATTCCAGAGCTAAGGACCCAGGCAGCTGAAAGCAAGGCCAGATCTGGTGGAGTGACTAAAATTAAAGGATCTCTTTTGTCTAGCTGGAAGTTAAGAGATCCCTGGATTCAATTTAAGAAAATTAGACAAGCCCGACAAGCATTTCCTGAAATATTTTCAAATTACAGATGCTGAACGTAAAGGATGTGTAGGTGGATTTTCTGTCAGGCTGCTTGGCTTTAGTCCAGGCCTCTGGATGTTCCGCTTGGGGAACCATGTTCCATGAACTCTTTTTGATTATTCTTGACCCTCTGTACATTTAAAGGGTTTATGTCTTTGAGAGTACAGCCTCCATCCAGGAACACTTCTGGTTGCCTTAGCCCTCTTGCATCCTGATCCAGGGAATGTGAAGCCATTCTCCCCTTTTGGCTTCAAAGGGATTTGGCGTCCGGATGATCAGAGACGCTGAGTCTGAAACGAGAAAGCAGAGGAGGCCTGTGCCAATCATCCTGTGCTTATTGGGTAGTGCTCCCGCTGTTGGGTCAGGAAGTTGTGGATTCGAGCCCCACTCCAGAGGCTCCAGCACAAAAGCCAGGCAGTGTTGACAAAAAGATCATTTTTGGCAGTGAACGAACGTGCAAGTTTCAAAAGAAATTTGGTGATCCAAAAGGTTAGCCTGCTTTGTTTCATTCCAACAATGTGTGCGCGGGAGGAGTGCTTCACTATCGGAGGTGCTGTCTTTCAGAGGAGTTATTAAACCAAGGCCTGCCCTCTGTCTCTATTCGAAAGTTCTTCGGGGTCAGAAAACAAAGAAAAACTATATTCGTATAGCACATTTCAGGATGTCCCAAAGCGCTTTACGACCAATGAAGTACATTCTTTGAAGTGCAGTCAATGTTGTAATGTAAGAAACATGGTGTCAATTTGTACACGGCAAGTATCCAGCAACAAGTTAATGACTAGATTATTGGATCAATAAATATTGGCCAGGCCTCTGGGGATAACTCCCCTGCTCTTTGAAATGTTGCTGTTGGACCTGTTTATGTAGCTGAATACACTCCAAGAGGCGAATCCCCAGCAAGTTGGTGCCCTGGTCCAGTACTTAACTGAAATGCTGATATTCTCTACCCCTCCAACCCCTCTTCAGTTCAGACCTCCCCTTGCCATTAGGGCTGCAACTTTAGCCCAGGCTGTGCACTGAGACTCTGGAGAAGAAAGAGTGCCCCTCTCAATAAATGGAACTTTTGGAATAAGCCTTTGTTTATGTGACCTTTGTAAACCAAGTGAAGGGGAGTGGGAGGGGACATTCTGCCACATTCATAGTCTAATTTTGGAACTGCTGGGCAGATGTGAAGCTTTAACAGTCTCCCATACAGGAAACGGTCTGACAGACTGGAATTCTGAGCTCGGATCAGAATATATACCAGGTTCCAGGAATGTGTTTGGACTACGGACAAGAAACACATGGGAGGCTGGTGGAATGGTGAACATGTTGCACATGTAAACCGTTGCTGTGTTGACAGCTATTACACAATGGGGCAGTCGGAATCCTTTATCAGTCCCTCACTTTATCCCCCTCGAGCTGTTGCCCAGTGGGAAACCAGCCGCTCCTGGTGTCTTTTTCAACTGGATTTTCATTCATGTGCAGGGCTTGGCGTCAATGGGCAGTTCCATGATGGGATCCACCACCACTATCACCACCACACACACACACACACACACACACATACACACACACACACACACACACACACACACACACACACACACACACACACACACACACACACCCCCCCCCCCCCCCCACCCAAGCTGGGTAAACATGTGAAGAATAGAACAGAAGGATGTGCTGATAGGGAATTCTCTACCCCAGAGAGCTGTGGATGTCAATCATTGAGTGTATCCAAGACAGAAATCAGTAGTTGTTTTTTTTTCAGTACAAAGGGAATTCAGAGTAATGGGGATACTACGGGAAGATGGAGTTGAGGTAGAAGATATGTTAGGAGTGGAGTTGAGGTAGAAGATATAATCTCGAATGGCGGAGCAGATTCAAAGGGCTGAATGGCCTACTCTTGCTCTTATTTTTTATATTCTCTCCAAATTGCACATCCCACCTCAGCCTGGGATATATAATTGGCCGTTCCTTCGTTGTCACTAGCTTGAAATCCTGGAACTGCCTCCCTAAAGGCACTGTGAGTGTACCTACACCATGTGGACTGCAACGGTTCAAGAAGGCAGCTCACCACCATCTTCTCAAGGGCAGCTAGGGTAGACAATAAATAACAGCCTCACCAGCTACGCTCTCACCCTGTGAATGAATAAAAAGAAAAATTCCCGTTGTTCATGCTTGGCTATTCGATTCTGGAACATATCGCAGTTGCCCCGATCCTGTACACACCAGGTGTTAATATGTACACGTGCCAACAGGATTTGCTACGTCATCACTAAAAGGAGGAACATTAGTCACGTTTTACTCTCTCTTGTTTCTCTTGGCTATTTGTAACCATCCCAGATTCAACAGCTTGCCGCAGCCTGGAAGGATTGAGCTGGGTTATTGCCAAACCTGTGTAGCACTTCGAGACTACACGGCACAAGATCTGCGCTAGTTGCCACCAGTTCCCAGATGAATACCATACTGGCCTCTATGCTGATGTGGCATTTTTTTTCAGCCAGATCTTCTTGGCAGCTCCTGATTCAGTAAATCCCTCGCTTCTGTTTTGGCATTTCTACAGGTAACAGGGGTCCTGCACTTTGGAAAAAGGAGGTCATTCAGCCCCTTGTGCCTGCTGCACTATTCCATTAGATTTTGATCTGTAGATTCTTGTCAGGCAATGGCATTAAGGGTGTTATGATCCTTGGCCAGACCCCAAGTTGTTGGTAAGATCCGGTTAGGAGCAATATAGTTTTGTTTAAAGGAGACCAAGTTTGAGATTCAAGACACTTGCTCAGTGAAGAAAGCCACAAGATTCCAAGGGATTTGAACAAACCACAATAAACTTTACCATACAAAGTACCATTTATAATATCTATCTTATAGTCTTAACATTCAGGGTTGATATGAGGTACATGTGAATTAACAAGCAAACTGTGGTCAAGCACAATAAATGACAGATGCAACCAAGCCAGAGTCCATGGATTTCCCAAACACCAGTAACACTGGGAGTTGAGCAATCTCACTGAAACTCTGTCTCTCTCTCTCTCTCATGAGGGAATCCAGTCTTCATCTTTGAAGATCTAACCTTAGAATTCTCTCCAAAAGTCACTGCAACTTGGACAGCATCAACAACAGCCCACCTCGTAGGGTTTCAGTCTAGTCTTCTGAAGTTCCGTTTCCCTGGATTCCCGAGTATACACTCAAACACCAACTCACAAGCAAAACTTCAGCTCTCCAGCCACGCCAAGCAGAACCCTACTGCTCCAAAGGGGCAGCCTTGCCCCAATGGCCCGTAGCATGCAGTCACCAACCTTTAGCTGCTTTCTTCATTTAAAGTTTGCTCCCCACAGCCCTTTTCCTGTTTGGAGCCTCTTCCTCCGCTCCTCTCTTTTCAACTGAACTGGGAACGTTTCATGTCCCTGTCCCCTCTCTGGGACTCTTGGGACCTCCCCCTGTCCCCTGCCAGGGACACTTGCCTGCAACGGCATTCTGCTCCTGGCCCAGGTATTCATGTAGCTTTTCTTTATGTAAGAGCGTGCCGGGCCGGTCCTTGATCCAAGAAAACTTAAAGTTGCAGCGCTCTGCACGTGCATCCTGCTCCTGGTCTGCACATGCATGAAAACTCTGAAGTCTGTCTGGATTTGAAGTTCCTGACCTCTGTTCCTGACAAGCAGTTAAGTGTGGTTTTCATAACAAGGATTACAGAAACTATGCAAGTTAATAACCCATGACCCAAATGAATGTTGGAAAGGGCTAAAGGGGCTGAATGGCCTCCTGCTGTTCTAATATTTCTAGATCATTGACATGTATCTTTTCTCCATATTCCTTGATACCCAACAGCAATCTATTAATCCCATTTTTAAAGTTCCAGTTGACAGACTGCCTCTCTTTTTAATGAAAAAAAGGCTGAGGGGTGACCTAACAGAGCTCTTTAAAAAAACTCTGAAAGATTTTGATAGAGTGGATACAGAGAGAATGTTTCCTCTCACGGGGAAGAGCATAACTGGAGGTCATCAATATAAGAGAGTCACCAAGAAATCCAGTAGGGAATTCAGGAGAAACTTCTTCACTCAGAGAGTGGTGAGAATGTGGAACTCACTACCACAGGGAGTGGTTGAAGTGAGTAGTATAGACGCATTTAAGTGGAAGCTAGATATATATATGAGGGAGAAAGGAATAGAGGGTTAAGATGGTAAATTTGGATGAGGAGAGGTGGGAGGAGGCTCAAGTGGAGCATGAACACCAGCATGGTGCCTGTGTTGGAGAATTCTGAGTTTTCACTACTGTTTTTAATGGGGAGAAGTTGTTTCTCAATTTCCCTCTGAAACAGCCTAGCTCTGATTTAAAGATTATTATCCCCTTGTTATAGATTCTCAGAGGAATTTGTTTCTCTGCATCTGCCCTATTAAATCCCTGTAAAGTTTGAAACACTTCTATGGGATCATGCCTCGATATCCACAGTAACACAAGCCAAGTTCATGTGGCCTGTCTTCATAATTTAACCCCTATAAACCTATTATCAATCGGGATCTGGAATATTTACGATCAGCTGGCTGTTCAGCCTGGTATCCAATGTTGCCTCCCCTCCCCCATGCTATCGTCCCTTGGGGAGGAGGTGGCGGGGGGTACAAAAAAGGTGTTAATTTGCTCTAAACAGTAGATAAAACACTCAATTATCCCAGGCATCACCCAGTGAGATTACCCAGAGCGAATGTAGATGAGATCGCTACAAGACTAATGTTTGTTTAACAGTAAGTACTTCAGTTCCTTCATTATTACTTAATCAAATCATGGTGACTTGCCTAATTTCATCTGGCCTGCCTTCACTAGATGGTTGTGTAGAGAGAGATCTGAATCTCATTGACTCCCCATGCTCAGAATATAAATAGCTCTGGGTGAGGGGGTAGCTTGAGGGGGAGGGGGGGTGCGGGGGGTGAGCCGGGGGGGAGGGTGGGGGGCTGGTGGTGTGGATTGTTTGCTATACAGTTACTCACAGCCAACTAGACATTGAAATGAAGCAGCAAACTGCTGGGATCCGATTAGAAGGCCTGCTGAGAATAATTAGCGCTGAGAGAGTGAGAGCTGCAGAGAGCTGGGCAGGGATTGAACATTTGATAGCCTGAGCATTGTAGAGTACATAGCCATGGAAATCCCAGTGCCTTTCCTACAATAACAACAGTGATTGCACTTCAAGCAGCAACAATAACTTGTTATTTATACAGCACCTTTTAGATAGTAAAACACCCTTAGCCACTTTGCAGGGGGTTATAAAGCAAAATTTGACACTGAGCCCCATAAGACGATATTAATTAAAAGAGGTCATTTTTTTATTCTTTCACAGGATGTGGGCGTCATTGACTAGGCCAGCATTTATTGCCCATTCCTAATCGCCCTTGAAGGCTGCCACCTTGAACTGCTGCCGTCCATGTTAAGGGACATCTTAAAGGAGGGAAGGAGAGGCAGAGAGGTTAAGGGAAGGAATTGCAGAGCTTAGGCCCAAGCAGCTGAAGGCATGGCCGCCAATGACAGAGCAATGGAAATTGGGGATGCTCGAGAGGCCAGAATTTTAAGGAGTGCAGATAGACTGGAGATGAGATTGCTACAAGACTAGTACGTTGGAGCACCTTGAAGTTGTGAAAGCCACAATCGAAATGGAAGTCTCCCCTTGGTTTCACTGACAAGTAATTTAACACTTCCCTCATTTTTTTATTGCTCATTTGCCCTCACCATGGGGCATCTAATAAAAGGTCCAATTTCTTCCTCTCTATCACCTTCACAATACCCATCTCTGACACTTACCTTTCCTCCCTTGACCTCTCTTTCTCCATTTCTGGTGATAGACATCAATATTCATTACAAACCCATCGACTCCCCCAGCTACCTCGACTACAGCTCCTCACACCCTGCTTCCTGTAAAGACTCCATCCCATTCTCTCAGTTCCTTCACCTCCGTCACATCTATTCCGATGATGTCACTTTCCAAAACGGCGCTTCTGACATGTCTTCCTTAACTGAAATTTCCCACCCACTGTGGTTGACAGGGCCCTCAACCCTGTCCGACCCATCTCCTGTGCCTCTGCCCTGGCACTTTCCTCTCCCTCCCCAAACCATGATTGGGTCCCCCTTGTCCTCACTTTTTACCCCATCAACCTCCCCATTCAAAGGATCATCCTCCACCATTTCCACCAACTCCAGCAATGATACCACCACCAAACACATCTTCCCTTCACCCCCCCCACCCCTGCGGCATTCCACAGGGATCGTTCCCCCTGAGACACCCTGGTCCACTCCTCCATCACTCCCAACACCTCATCCCCTTCCCATGGCACCTTCCCATGCAATTGCAGAAGGTGCAACACCTGCCCCTTTACTTTCCCCCCTCTTCACCATCCAAGGGCCCAAACACTCCTTTCAAGTGAAGCAGCATTTCACTTGTATCAACTCCAATTTAGTCTACTGCATTCGTTGCTCCCAATGCGGTTTCCTCTACATTGGAGAGACCAAACGCAGACTGGGTGACTGCTGTGCAGAACACCTTTGGTCTGTCCGCAAGCATGACCCAGACCTCCCTGTCGCTGGCCATTTCAACACTCCATCCTGCTCTCATGTCCACATGTCCGTCCTTGGCCTGCTGCAATGTTCCAGTGAAGCCCAACGCAAACTGGAGGAACAGCACCTCATCTTCCGACTAGGCACTTTACAGCCTTCCAGACTGAATATTGAGTTCAACAACTTCAGACCATGAACTCTCTCCTCCATTCTCACCCCCTTTTTTAATCCCCTTTTTTAAATTTTATTTTTATTTTTTATCTAGTCATTTATTTTTATTGATTCATTCATTGTTTTATCCCCTTTTTATCCTTTTTTCCTCAACCACTGCCCCCTTCCCCCACCCCACCCCAAAAGGGCCACCTGTTACTTGTTCTATGTTGTTCTTTCACAGGGCGCTGACCCTTCCTTCTGCTATTCACACATTCTGCTTTCTTACCTTTATGCCACTATCAGCACCTTCTTTAGCCCTTACCACTACCATTAACACTCCCTTTGTTTTTCTGTCCATGACATCTTTGTCAATCTTTCCTTAGCCCCCACCTATTGCTGGCCTTCTATCCAGCTTCATCTGCTCCACCCCCCTTTAAACAGTATAAATTTCATCTCATTTCCACTTCTCTTTAACTCTGAAGAAGAGTCTTAGGGTCTTGAAACCTTAACTCTGTTTCTCTCTCCACAGATACTGTCTAATCTATTTTTAGTGGTTTGTTTTGTTCAAGGATAAATATTGGCCAGGACACTGGGGAGAACTCCCTACCACCCCCTGCCCCCTTCAAAATAGTGACCATGGAATCTTTTACGTGTACCTAAAGGAGTGGGGCCTCAGTTTACTGTCTCATCCAGAGGGCACGTCAGACACTGCAGTGCACCCTCAGTAGTGCACTGCGAGTGTCGGCCTGGATTTCTGTGCTCAGTCACTGGAGTTGGACTCGAACCTACGATTTTGTGACTCCAGCGGGAGTGCTACCCGTTGAGCACAGCTTCTAAAGCCTCGATGACTTGCCCTCTTTCACATTCGGATTTCACATAGCTTCTTCTTTAAAATGAGGGAGGATTTGATAGGGTAGATAAGAAAGAAGCCATTTTCTCTGAGGGGAGGGGAGAACAAGAGAGAAGGACCTTAAAATTAGAGCCGGGTATGATGTCAGGAAGCTCTTCACGCAAAGGGGCGTAGAAATCCAGAACGCACTCTCGATCTCTGCCTTCTCCCCCCACCCCCTCTCTCTCTCTCTCCTCTCTCTCTCTCTTCCCCTCCACCCCCCTCCTCTGCCTCCTCCACTCCCCAGCCTCTTCAGAAATGCTCAGCTGGTTGTTGAAGATAACATTAATTTTTCTACTGAATGAAGAGCTGGCTTTCTAAAGGGCAAAGCATCAACACTGTAGCTTTTCAGACTAGAGCGAGGATGACTGCACAGCACAGATGAGTCATTTATTCTGAGAAAGGCTGATAAATCACGGATTAAATCAAATTCCACCCAACATACAAGCTGCCGGTTAGGGTAGCTCCGATTAACTTCAAGCATCGCCTGTCTGTCCATTGATAAAACCTCTTTAAAAGGATATGCCTTGTGGGGGAAGGAGAGGGTGGAGGTGGTGGGGCCCACTGGACACGCATTTTCCATTTTGCTGCTTTCTTAAGAGGGAATTATCCGGAATGTTGGGGGGGGAGGGGACAACTCATTCAAAATCTCTTCTCACCCACGGCAGACATATGAAGGAGTGTTGTAAATAGGTCCTGAAGTGTTTCATTTGTGTGAAAATGATGTCATTAGGGAGATGGTGCCCTTTTAAGAGGGCAATCTGTTTTTATTTGATTTCATGTTTTGACCAGCGGAGGTGTTGAGAACCAGTTTATCGTCTTAAGGGAAGATTAAAGTAATTGAAGGGTCTGACTCTTTGCTATCTGCCTTTTTTATCATATCAAGAAAATGTGGAGGGCATCATGGAGAGTTTTGTTCTGGCAGAGACCGTGCCCTGCTGATTTTTAAAGGCCATGAGGCAGATTGCAGGGCAGAGCTGCAGGATGGGATTTGAGTGAGCGTATGTTCTGAAGCTGCTCTGACATGAAGCAGCACTCCCTCCCGGGGTTGCTAACGGATGAGCCATTAAACTGCAGCTCCCGCCTGCTCTCCCAGGTGGGCCACTCTTTCAAAGCGCAGGAGGAGACCAGGCCAATATTTATCCCTCAATCAACGTCACTAAAATGTAAACCGCATTGCTGAGTTTGTGGGATCTTGCTGTGCTACCTACATTCCAACAGTAACTACGTTTCCAAAGTACTTAGATATCAGCAAAATACTGCAGATGCTGGAAATCTGAAACAAAAACAAAAATAGCTGGAAAAACTCAGCAGGTCTGACAGCATCTGCGGAGAGGAACACGGTTAACGTTATGGACTCGAAACGTTAACTGTGTCCCTCTCCGCAGATGCTGTCAGACCTGCTGAGTTTTTCCAGCTATTTTTGTTCCCAAAGTACCTCATTGGCTACAAAGCACTTTAAGACATTCTGAGGTTGTGGAAGGTGTTATACAAATGCAAATCTCTCTGCCTCTTTTCTTATTGCTCCATATCTGTCTGTCTGTCTCTCTTTCTCTCTGTCCGTGTGTATGTGTGCGTGTCTCTGTCTGTTTTTGTCCCTGGCTGTCTGTCTCTGCCTATCTCGGTCTCTCGCTCTCTCCCGCACATAAATTTAGTTGGATGCAGCCAGTCTGAGATGAGGAGGGGGAGCAGCTGTAACCCTGTGAATGCAGCTGGGCTGTGAGTGCTAAAGTGATACCACCAAGCTTATCTCATCGCAATCAGAATACCGCTGCTGTTGTTGCCCAGTCGTGTTTGTTGGTACACAATGCGATGATGGAATTCACAATGATATTTCCTTTTACATTGTACAGTGAAACAGAGCATTGCTTCCTCGTTTCAACCTCCATTTCTGATCCCCACTGCATTTTGCACTGACCAGTTGTTTCATTGTTTTTAAAACTGGTGTCCATTTTGGGTTTTTCTAATTTATCTCTCATCTCCCTCTCCTGGTGATATTGGAACTCCAAGCAGACCCACTTTCCAGCAGGAAGACCCCAAATAGAGAGCTGATTCTATAACCTGTGCCTCCCCTTCTGTGAGGTTAAAAACCGAAAATGCTGGAAACGCTCAGCAGGTCTGCCAGCCTCCGTGGGGAGAGAAACATAAAATCATAAGGAATAGGAGCAGGAAAAGGCCATTCAGCCCATCGAGCCTGCTCTGCCATTCAATAAGATCATGGCTGATCTGACTGAGGCTTCAACTCCACTTTCCTGTCTGTCCCCCATGACACTTGAATCCCTTGTCAATCAAAAATCTGTCTAACTCAGTCTTGAATGTATTCAATGACCCAGCCCCCACTGCTCTCTGGGAGAGAGAATTCCAAAGACTAAGGACTCTCTAAGAGGAGAAATTTCTCCCAGTTTCTGTCTTAAACTAGAGACCCCTTGCTTTGAAACTGTGCCCCCCTAGTTCTAGATTTCCCCACAGTGGGGAACATCCTTTCAGCATCTACCCTTTCGAGCCCCCTCGGAATCTTATGTTTCAATAAGATCACCTCTCGTTCTTCGAAACTCCAATGTGTATAGGTCCAACCTGCTCAACCTTTCCTCAGAAGACAGGCTCCTTCATCCCAGCGATCAGCTGAATGAACCTTCTCAGACCTGCCTCCAATGCAAGTATGTCCCAGAGAGACGGGGTTAACATTTCAGGTCGTGACCTTTCTTCAAAACATCCTTCTGTGACTGCCTTGAGAAGAGATCCTCATCTGTTCAATGTTAAAACAATGACTCCACTTCAAAAGTGCTTCAGCCAGCCCAGTACAGAACGAGAATTGACTTTGGGAACTTCCTTCCTTTTGAATGCAAATTTAAACCCGTCTGCCCCCTCGGATGTTTATAAAAAAAAATCCCACGGCACTATGTTGACAAAAGAACAGGGCAGTTCTTCCCCGGTGTGCTGGTCAATATTTATCCCTGAATCAACATCACTAAACACAGTTTATCTGGTCACCGTCACATTGCTGTTGTGGGAGCTTGCTGTGCGCAAGTTGGCTGCCACATTCCCTACATTAAAACAGTGACTACACTTCAATCAGCACTTTGTGATGTAAAATGTCCCGAGGTAAGTCCTTCCTAGTCTGAAGAGATAAAAACAAAAAAACCGCGGATGCTGGAAATCCAAAACAAAAACAGAATTACCTGGAAAAACTCAGCAGGTCTGGCAGCATCGGCGGAGAAGAAAAGAGTTGACGTTTCGAGTCCTCATGACCCTTCGACAGAACTTGCGTGCGAGTCCAAGAAAGAGTTGAAATATAAGCTGGTTTAAGGTGTGTGTGTGGGGGGCGGAGAGATAGAGAGACAAAGAGGTGGAGGGGGGGTGGGGGGGTTGTGGTTGTAGGGACAAACAAGCAGTGATAGAAGCAGAGGGCAGTGTATTGCACTGACCAGGTCATTCATCCACCCGAGTCATTTTAAAAGAGCCAGTATTAATTTGTTCTTGGGATGAGGGCATCACCGACGATTAGTGAAGCATCCGTCTGTCTCAGGAGACGATGGGCTGTGCCCGGGATGTGTGTCACTTTGCCTGTTGTGGCTGTAGAGGGTGATTTGCGAGTGGCATTCCCTTCCGCAGCTGGCACAGATCAGTAGTGTTGTCCCGAACTCGACTGATGTATTTTCTTTCCAGTGGGCTCCCTTTTCCGCCACCTGGTTATTTCTTTCCCCCTCTGGTTTTTTCACGCCCTTCCTGACTGCTTGTCTCCAGTCAGCAGCGAGGACTTCCCCACACATCGGCTCTGATCCCTGTCAACTTGAGCTCTCGTTTGCAGACATGCTTGTATTGCAGTCGTGGGTGACCCTGTTGGTCTCGTGCCGATAGTAAGCTCACCAGAGGGCATGTCTATGGGGTTAATGCGACCGTCATCCATCCATCTCACATGACCCAGCCAATGGAGTCGCTGCTGACTGAAGAGGGGACACATGCTGGGGATCCCTGCACGCTGGTTTACTTCCATGTTTCGGCTCTCTGTCCTGTCGGGAGATACCCATATCTGTCTGTGGAGCGGTGGCGGAAGCCGTTCAGTCGCTTTTCTTGGCTTGCGTAAGTTGTCCATGCCTCGCTCTGTAAAGGAGCTGAGAACACCAGCCTGGTACATGTGCGGCTTTGTGTTTTTGGTTAGTTTGCTGTTGGTCAACACACCACTTCTCAGCTTTGACACAACAGCTGCAGCCTTGGCCACCCTGGTGCTGATCTCGGTGTGAAGGGACAGGCTGCTGGTATTTGTTGCTCCAAGATACGTGAAGCTATCGACAACCTTTAGAGCGATGTTGTCAATGGTGATGGAAGGTGGATTCTCTACATTCTGGCCCATAACTTTGGTCTTCCTGGGACTGATTGTCAGCCCAAACTCCTTGCAGGCCAGGGAGGACTGATCTACAAGCTGTTGCAAGCGAACATCAGTTTGGGATGCCAGCACTAGCAAGACTGGCATTTATTGCCCTCTACTGCCCTCAAAGTGTTGGTGGTCAGCTGCATTGAGCCATTTGATTCGCTGTGTTGTATGAAGAGAGTGAAAATCACTTATATAAACCAAGGCAGTAGGCCCTTTCATTTTTTTTTAAAAAGACCTTTTCCCTGCTGTGTTGGGATTACATTCAAGGTGTGTTGGATTGATTTAGTTTCCACTTTCAGCCGTGGAGCTCAGAGCTGAGCCGGAAAGGGTGGAGGCCTCACCCTGGGGAGTTCTGGGATAGGCCCAACACACTGGAAGAGCCTGCGTCCAAAGATGTCAGCTGCAGATGTTGCCATGACAACCCCCGAGATGTTTGCTCTCCACCAGACTCCATATCTGCTGCAGCACAAACTTACACACACCATTTTTAATCGAGGCTGAAGTGATTTTTTTTTGGGGGGGGTGGTGGTGGGGGGGGTGCGGGTGGGAAGAAGCGGGTGGGGGTAGATGGGAAATGGATATAGGTGTTGACACTAGGATATGTCACCCAGCACATCCTCTCTTTCAGCCCCATTTGCTAAACTAGCCTCGTCAGCTGAGGTGCATTCCACCAGACCATATTTTACCACCCCCTAATGCCCTTTTAAAGCACTCCACTGATCTCTCCTGGGGCAATTTTTAATGAAGAGAGGATCTGGAAAACTAATAGTAACGCATCCATTGAATCCAGACTCTGCTTGCAAACCTCTTGAACCACGCATGTGCCTTTTCTTTAACTCCTTGACGAAATGGGGTCATGGGTGCGAGTGGGTCAATAATGAGTCAACAAAACCTCCCTTCTCTCACTTGCAACTTTCTGTGTAAAGGTCGTTGGAAAGCTGTGCCATGTACAGGCCAAGGCCTATTGATCAATGACTTGTTTGTCCAAAATATTGAAGGATATTTGAGCCCAATAAGCAGAAGACTTGCATTTATATAGCGCCTTTAAAGACCTCTCCTCTGGACTGCCCAAAGCGCCTGACAGAAAATGAAGGACCCCTTGAAGTGCAGTTCCCATTGTAATGTCGAAAATTTAGCAGCCAATTTGAGTACAGCAAGCTCCCAGAAAAATGGTCAGATCATTGGTTTTTATGAGGTTGGTTTGGGGATAAACATTAGCCAGGGCACCTTGGAGAACTCCCCTGTCCTTTGAAATCCTGGTCTTGGGATCTTGCACGTCCACCTGAGAGGGTAGACAGGTCCTTAGTTTAATGTCTCATCTGGAAGATGGCACCTCTGAGAGTGCAGCACTCCCTCAGTACCGCACTGGGAATGTTAGCCAGTGAGATTTTAAATCCGGTCTATATTGAGGACATGATGAAATCTATTTTCTATTTTCTGAATTATTTGCAAAAATGCCCAACTGTTAGCGGCCTGCCCAGCCTGGGATTCAGTAGAGGGTAAGGAACGGACTGATACAGATTGGGTAATCCCAGGGTTGATTTTGTAAGGACATAGGAATTCGGAGCAGGAGTAGGCCATTCGGCCCTTCGAGCCTGCTCCACCATTCAATTACATCATGGGTGATCTGCCTGTGGTCTCAACTCCACTTTCCTGCATGTCTCCTAAAACCCTTGACTCTCTTGTTGATCAACAGTCTATCTAATTCAATGACCCAGCCCCCACTGCCCTCGGGCAGAGAATTCCAAAGATTAACAATCCTCTGAGAGGAAATTTCTCCTCTCCTCCTTAAATGAGAGACCCCTTATTCTGAAACTGTGTCTCCTACTTCTAGATTCCCCAGGCAAGAAGCTCTTGGATTCACCTCTGCTGGAGTGGTGGATGTAATTGGCCTCCGAACTGGGGTTGCCAACTCCTCCAGGATAGGCCTGGAGTCCCTTGGAATTCGAGGGTAGTCTCCAGGGTGTTGCTGGGGAAATGTCATAGAGGCCTTAAACAAAATGGTGTAATTTTCAGTTACTTTGAAGGCTTTCATTTCTTAGTTGCAGAATTGGAGATGGCCATTTGACTGACAGTTGATAGTTAATCCAATTGGATAATGAAGAGTCTGTTCATTTTCTGATTGGCTGTGGGAGGACAGTGCATCCCTCCCCCACCAATGGTCATGAATTGGCAACTGTGAACTCCAGGGTTCAGAAGGTCGAAAGTCATTGGTCCTGATTAGTGCCCAATGATTTTGTATGTGTTGTGTATGCATGCTTGGCTGCCCTGCAGAACCTGTGACTGTCTCCTCCATTTAGTCTCTGCAGGGGTTTGGATGGTAGATGCTGCTTTGTAATGTCCAGCATGTCTTGTGAGTTGGTGGTTTGCGCTGTATTGGCCAACCCTTGTTAAGCATCGTCTGGTGTGTGGCTCAGGAACTGCAGTCTAGCATGGCAGCCCTGCTGCAGTAGAAGACAGTGGGCTGAGAAGGTCCATGATTTACTGGTCTCTGTTACCTCTGTTGAGGCCATGTAGTGAAACTCTGAGGTTTACACAGGGCAGCTAGAAGGATGGAGAGTGAGGCCTACCTCCTTGGAGAGCTGCTCTCTCTCGCCCATAGCATCATAGCCCAGCAAGACTCTGCACCTTCACCACTCCATCGGAAAGGAGGGGGTGGGGGGGAGGGTGTGGGAGGGAGACTTTGAATGGCCTGAGGAAGCAACCAAACATTCCAGGTCTCGGTTTGGAGAGTTGGAGACACACACACAGGCCTACTGAACACACACGGTTCACAGCCTGGTAATTGAAAATCTCCCCTCTCCACTCACCCATCCTGCCCTGAGGGAGCAGGGGTCCCAGCTGCATCTGTGCCAGGTTAGGCCACTTCCTTGGGTCAGTGTGCTTGAGGGTTAGAGGCTGTATGGACAGCTTGAAGAGGGAAGCTAGACTGAGTTCTCATTGTTGCACAGGCTGTGTGCTAACCCTTTGTTAACCAGGCGCAGTGTTAGTAACCTCAAAGTGCCCAAATGCTGGTGGAATGTTCATGTGTTGCCTGACGGTTAAAATTTAACTTTAGATGTGATTCAAAAGAAACAATTCTGATTTTTTTTTAAAAAATCAGGTTCTCAAGGGAATCTTTTGTGAAAACAGCCTTATATAAAAAAGATGTTACTCCACATTCCAACTGATGTCTCTCAAGTACGGTTGCCAACTGAGATTAAATGTATTCCTGGAGATTTCATCACATTAATTACCCCCACACTACAGCCATTATGCAGCCAAGACATCCATCCTTGTGATGCACTGCTTTCCCACGCCAATCGGGAATCTCATTGGGTAATAGCCTTTATTCCCTCCATTTTCAACATCTGGTAAAGAGAAATGTTCAAAGAAAATGATGTTAAAAATCGTTCTGAACGTCCCAATGATTTTTCTCCAGGGCTGCACACGGCAGTGCCCTGGAAATTGAACTTCAATCCCTGGAGACTTCAGGCCAATCCTGGAGACCTGAAGGGTCGCACTGTGAAAGCAGAGAGCAGCAGAGGGAGCCATTTTAACTTCATGGCAGTGATATAAAGTGAGCACTGTCTGATCTGCCCATTATACCCCCCCTTCCCCCATCCCATTCTCCTTTCAAAATGGGAATTTTTATTTCATGGGATGTGGGCGTAGGCGTTTATTGCCCATCCCTAAATGGGATCTTGTTCAGAGGGTATTTAAGAGCCAATGACATCTGGAGTCACATGTAGGCCAGACCAGGTAAGGGTGGCAGATTTCCGCCCCTAAAAGACATTTAGTGAACCAGATGGGCTTTTATGATAATCGGCATCATCAGGCTTTTAATTCCAGATTTTTTTAGGGATTCGAACCCAGGTCCCCGGAGCATTCCCCTGGGTCTCAGGAATACCAGTCCAGTGACAATACCACTAGACCACCACCACCTCCCCCAGGGAACAAACACCTGATACAGCTTTGGGAACCTGTGCTCTTATCAAGTATTAAAATTGAAAAGAAAGCCTGGAATTTATAAAGCATTTTTGATGACCACTGGAAGTCTCAAAGTGCTTTACAGTTACTGTGACGCAGTCGATGGTAAAGGCTGAGTTGTTCAAATCCCAGAGGGAAACTTGAAACAGTTGCCAAAATCCATTTTTGCAAGTTGTATGTTTCAAGATGCAGACTTTGAATTCAGTAGTAATAAGACCGCCGAGTCTCAAGAGGTTTATCATAAAACTAAATTAAACATTTTATTAATACAGGAAAGATTGTAAACACATACATACGTCTACAAAATCACTACTATAAAAACTACAAAAATCCCCTACTTAATCTGACTCTCAGTTACACCACTGCTAAGGCATCAGTAAGTCTCATAGACTTAAAGAGACACCTGGCAAAGCACACCCTGGACAGTCACATTCAAAATGAGTTTCTTTCAGCTCTGGGTCCTTGCCAACAGCAGCTTAAGGCTTACAGGCTGGAGGCTTCTCAGACTCGTTGGATCTTAAAATGTCTCTATCTTACACACGATCTCCTTTCTCCTTTATACACATCTTTCTCTTTGAATGTAAATTTTCCATTGTATCACTAGGCTTTTAACTTTATCTCTTCCAACAATAACATCCTTTCATCCCACCAATTTTATTAGTAAGATGAAAAAAAATAAACACATTGCTTGGTGTCTTCTGTCTAGGTATAAGATTTCACCCACAGTCTTGAATGGTTTCTTTTAATGAATGCAAGTTTACACTTTACCTTTCACCCTCCTTACGTTTATCTAATTAACATCTCAAAACTGCTATACATCAAAGCACCCAGACTAGCTGGCTTTAATCCAAATAAAACACACACAAGCACAGACCCCAGTAGAACTCTATTTTAAAATAATTTCCAATAACATTATAGACGTTAATATCCCTTCATGACAATAGCCAATGAGGTACTTTTGAAGTGTTAGTTATTGTTGTAATGTAAGAAACATGGTAACAAATTTGTGCACAGCAAGATCCCAGAAACAACAGTGTGATAATGACCAGATTATCTGATGTTGATTGATGGGTAGATATTGGCTCCAGGACACTGGGGAGAACTCCCCTGCACTGTGTATAGTGCCGCAGGCTGACGCTCCCTCAGTACTGCCAGGGAGTGTCGGCCTCACTTTCTGGCAAGTTCCTGGAGTTGAACCCACAGGCTGCAGGTGTGAAAGTGTCATCCACTGAGCCAGGACTGACACCAAGGCTGAAATTACTTAACAACCTTTTGGAAAGTCTAAACACTGTAACAAAGAAAGTGGATAAAATGCTGATTATATCAAGAGGCAACAACATGTCTCTCGGGCTGAGCTGAGGTTCTATAGGCCATTGGGTAGTTGTGCTCAGCAACAACAGAAATGGAAAAGTAGGTGTAGAGCAAAACAACAAGACTGATCAATGCACCAAGAGGATGTGCTATGAGGAGGCTTAGAGAACATCCAAAATAGGAACAGAAGTAGCCCATTCTGCCCCTCGAGCCTGCTCCACTGTTCAATAGGATCATGGCTGATCTGTTTGTGTTTTGAGTTCTACATTCCCATCTACCCCTGATGCCCTTAGATTCTTGATAGGCAAGGGAATCAATCTCCTCTGCCTTAAAAATATTCAGTGACCCCACCTCCACCGCCTTGTGAGGCAGAGTGTACCAAAGTTACATAACCCTCAGAGAAAAAATTTCCCATCATCTCTGTCCTATAAGGGCGACCCCTAGTTTTAAAACAGTGCCCCCTGGTTCTGGATTCATCCACAAGAGGAAACATCCTTTCCAATGTCCATCTTGTCAAGACCATTCAGGATCTTATTTCCTTCAATCAAATCAGCCCTCACTCTTCCAGTGGAAACAAGCCCAGTCTGTCCAACCTATCCTTAAAAGCCAATCCGCTCATTCCAGGCTTTCAAACTCTACAATTTCCAACGATGGAGATTCAAGATATTTGTGATTTTAAAAATAAATGCTGGAAATACTCAGCAGATCAGGCAGCACCTGTGGAGAGAGAAACTGGGTTCAGAAGATCATTAGAAATAGGAGCAGAAGTAGGCCATTCGGCCTCTTGAACCTGTTCCGCCATTCAACAAGATAATGGATGACCTGATTGTGGCCTTAACTCTACGTCCCAGCTGGCTCCTCCATAACTCCTGACTCCCTTGTAGATCAAAAAACTGTCTAATACTAGTTGGCGTTAAATTGGCAATCTCAGGAATATGCAAGCGTAGGAATGGGAGTTAGTCTGTAAACAATCAAGAGCTTCCCAATGGACAAGCTTGGCACAAAGCCAAGCGGTACTTATTAAATTGTCTCTGTTGAGTCACCAAGTACAATTGGTGGGTTTGTTTATTAGGGCCACCTCAGCCCAGGATTTTGAGAGCCTCCAGGTGGGTACCAGAGCTGTCTCCAAAATCCAGCCCTCCTGCCTTCCTGGAGCTGACCCATTGTGTGTGCAACTTTGGGCACCGCACCTTAGGAAGGATGTCAAGGCCTTGGAGAGGGTGCTGCGGAGGGAGATTTACCGGAATGGGACCAGGGATGTAGAGAAAATGAACAAGCTGTGATTTTTGATCGAGGAGATGGGGAGAAACTGTTCCAGTGGTGAGAGTGTCGGTAACCAGAGGACACAGATTAAAAGCAATTGCCAAAAAAATCCTGGCAGGTGGGGGGGTGGGTGGCGGTTTACTAGGGGAAGCTGGTAGAGATGAGATTTGTGGTTTCCTACATTACAGTAGCGACTACAGTTCAAAAATACTTCATTTGGCTGTAAAGCGCTTTTGAGATGTCTCATGATTGAGAAAAGGGCAATTATGAATGCAAGCCTTTCTCTTTTTCAACACAACAAACTGTTGGGATCTAAACCGAGCTGACCGAGAGGTTGGTGGAAACAGATGCAGGAGTAACTTTCAAAAGGGAGTTAGATAAATGTTTGAAAAGGAGAAACTTTTAAGCATATGGGGAAAGAGGCGGAATGATTTGGATAGGCCTTTCAAAGAGACATGATGGGCTGAATGGCCTCCTCCCCTGTAAGGTTACTGCTGGTTGAACTTAGTGAACTGAAGCTGCAGGTTCTTAAAACTGTTTTTGTCCAGGCATTTTTGTTTTTGTTCAGATTTCCAGCATCTGCAGTATTTTGCTTTTATCTTGGTTCTTAAAACTCGCCTGACTGGTTTTATTATTATTGAAAGAGGGGGCACTGATGCTGGTGAGCGGAACACAGTCCACTCATACCAGCGAGACAAGGTTAAATAGAACATAGGAAGAAGAGGAGGCCATTCGGCCCCATGAGCTTGTTCCTCCACTCACTTAGAACCTGACTGACCTATACTTTAGGTGCATCTACCTGGGTTCTGCAGTCAATAATGACTTTGCCTGTGTGGATACTTTCCTGCCACATGGTCCAACCATCTGTTTTTCTTTATTTGATCCTTCCTTCCAACCTGTTTCTGCTCTTCTATTCCTTCTTTCCTTTCTTTCAAGTCATTGACTCTTTGCTGGCCTACAGGTTAATAGAGGTGTGTGTGTGCATGTTTTGGAAGGTGAGTGAAACAGTGATTCCTCCCCAAACAAACATTGTACTTTGCTGCTCTTGACCTGTGTGGCTTCCAAGCTAATTTCCCAGCCTGGCCTGGCCACAGTAAATATTTTCATTTCCTACCTTTTAGGAACAGAAGGAGGCCATTCAGCCCCTCAAACCCATTCAGTTTCATCATGGCTGATCTGGATCTCAACTCCATTTACCCACCTCGGTTTCCCTATCCCTTTTCTATTGCTTTCTGTTCTGAAACTTCCAATTGACCCTCAGCCTCAACACTTTTTCAGGGGAGATGATTCCAGATTTCTACTACCCTTTTGTGCGAAGATGTGCTCTTGACTTTGCTCCCCCCCCCCACTCCCCCCCCTCAATGCCCCCATCCTTGAACAGCCTGGCTCTAATTTTTCATGTGATATCCACTTATTCTAGACTCCACCCCCACAAAGGAAATAGTTTCACTCTATCGTTCCTTTAATCATCTTAAACACCTCAGTTAGATCACTCCTTAATCTTCTATATTTATTTGTCAGTGCAACAGGTCTTCAATTTAATCCTTGACCCTCGATATCATTCTGGCAAATCTCTACTGCACCCTCTCCAAGGCCAATATATTCTTCCTAAGGTGTGGTGTTCAAACTGATTCAAGATGCAGTCTAACCAGAGTTTAATATCACTCCGACCATTAAAGCGGTAACCCTCGATCTGTACAAACTATTGATTGGAGTCCAGTTAGTGGAATGAGATTGATTGGATGACTCTATAAGAGAGCTGTCATGGACTCTATGGGTTGAATGGCCTCTCTCTCGGATGTAATATTCCAAAATTCCCTACGTTACACCAGTGACTGCACTTTAAAAGGTTTCATTGGCTGTAAGGCACTTTGAGATGTCCTGAGGTCATGAAATGTAGGAAACACATGGCAGCCGACTTGAACACAGTAAACTCCCACAAACAATGATCAAGAAGATGTATGTTTAGTGATGTTGATTGAGTGATAAATATTGGCAGGTCACCAGGGGAAAGCCTCCCACTGGCTCCTCTTCAAAATAGTGGCATGTGATTTTTTATGTCTACCTGAGGGAGGTACAGGGCGTTGGCTTAATGTCTCATTCAAAAGACCTCATGTTTGACAGTGCAGCACTTCCTCAGTACTGCACCAGGAGTGTAAGCCTAGATTTTATGCTCAAGTCTTGGCAGATTTTTTTCTCCTTATTCTTTCATGGGATGTGGGCATCGCTGGCAATACCAATATTTGTTGCCCATCCCTAATTGTCCTTGAACAGAGTGGCTTGCTAGGCCATTTCAAAGGGCAGTTAATAGTCAACCACATTGCTGTGAGGTTGGTTCACATGTAGGCCAGACCGGGTAAGGATGGCAGATTTCCTTCCCTAAAGGGCATCAGTGAACCAGATGGGTTTTTACAACAATCGATGATAGTCTCCGTAATGGTGACCATGAAACTAACTTTATTTTCCAAATAACGCAGCAAGGCTGCTTTGGTAGCACCTTCCAAACCCACAACCACTACCACCTAGAAGGACAAGGACAGCAGACACATGGAACACCACCACCTGCAAGTTCCCCTCCAAGCCCCACACCATCCTGACTTGGAAATATATCGGCCGTTCCTTCACTGTCGCTGGGTCAAAATCCTGGAACTCCCTCCCTAAAAGCACTGTGGGTGTACCTACACCACATGGACTGCAGCGGCTCAAGAAGGCAGCTCACCACCATCTTCTCAAGGGCAATTAGGGATGGGCAGCAAATATTGGCCTAACCAGTGACATCCACATCCCATGAACAACTATCAAAAAAATATAAATGAGGAATAATGGAATAAATATTCACGAAAGAAAATTGTTGACTGGGGGGCAGAATAGACTAAACAGGGGAATAGACTAAATGGTTAACTGTTTCAGGGAGATAGCGCAGACAGTAATGGCCTTCCATTTGAACCGTATAACCCTGATTCTGCCTTTTTGTTGGAAACCAACTTCTTCGTAATATCTTGAAGCTGAATAAGTACAGTATTCTTAAAGGTTTATATTTGTTTTTTACCTGTATTTCAGTTTGACTCCATATGTAGTCAATGAGTCTTATCTCTGAGTCAAAAGATATCCAAACACACACCAAAACCTGTATACTGGTCACCCCTGCCCTCTCTGACCTACCTTGGTTCCCATCTAATTACACCTCAAATTTTACAATTCTCATCCTTAGTTTCGAATCCCTCCATGGCCCCTCCCCTCCCTATCTCGGCAACCTCCTCCAACCCCACTGATCTCTGCACTCCTCCAATTCTGGCCTCTTGGAGCATTCCAATTTTAATCATTTCAGCATTGGCAACCGTGCCTTCAGCTTCCTGGGACCAGGCTCTGGAACTCCCTCCCTAAACCTCTCTGCCTCCTCCGTTACACCTCCTCTTTGGCCAAGCTTTTGGTCACCTTTTGGAACTCGGTGTCACAGTTTGTTTCACCACACTCCTGTGAAGCAGCACATGGGATGTTTCACTATGTTATGGGTTCTGGTTGTTGTTGCTTTGGGTTCAAGCTTTGACTATTTAACCTGCAGTGCCACCTTTCAGAGGTTCCAACCTTAAATAGTGAGTTGGTGATTGTCGATCCCCAACCACCAAACGCGAGGGAGGGTTCCAATTCTACTCTGATACTGGTACCAGAATTTGTTAACCTCGTTCCTTCAACCTGTGCTGAGACCTGAATACTGTAAGCTGAGTCCTTGCACTCCCAGTTCTATGGGAGGGTGATTGGAGCCTCCTCGTTTGTGCTCTGTTCCCACAAGTACTGGGTTACCACACATTTGGAGAAACGTGTATGCAGGAAAGTAAAGCCTTGTGTTATGTTTTGAGGAGCAGGCAGGACCACATAGAGCATCCAGGACAGAAAGAGGCCATTCGGCCCAACTAGTGTTCTGGGTCAAAATTCTGGAACTTCCACTCTAACTGCATTTTGGTTATGCCTACAACATATAGACTCCAGCGGTTCAAGAAAGTTGCTCACCACCATGTTTACTGGATGATTTCCATGCTGGAGGAAGGTTTATACTGGAGTTCCCCATGGGGTCAGAGTTGGGACCCTTGCTCTCCCTGATATATTTTAATGACTTAAACCTTGGTGTACAGGGCACGATTTCAAAATTTGTGGGTGATACAACATTTGGAAGCATTGTGAAGTGTGAGGAGAATAGTGTAGAACTTCAAATGCCAATAGACGAGTTGATGGAATGGGTGGATAAATGGCAAATGAAGTTCAATGCAAAGAAATGTGAAGTGATTCATTTTGGTAGGAAGAATATGGAATGACAATATAAAATAAAGGCCATAACTCTGAAGGGAGTGCAGGAGCAGAGGGACCTGAGTGTATATGTGTATGTCATTAAAGGTGGCAGGACTGGTTGAGAGCGGGTTAATAAAGCATACAGCATCCTAGGCTTTATTAATAGGAGCAATGACTACAAAAGCAAGGAAGCTATGTTGAATTTGTATAAGACACTAGTTTGGTCTCAGCTGGAGTATTGTGTACAGTTCTGGGCGCGTACTTTAGGAAAGATGTGAATGTATTGGAGAGAGTGCAGAAAAGGTTCACAAGAATTTTCCTTGGGATGAGGAACTTCAGTTGTGAAGATAGATTGGAGAAGTTAGAAGCAAAAAACTGCGGATGCTGGAAATCCAAAACAAAAACAAAAATACCTGGAAAAACTCAGCAGGTCTGGCAGCATCTGCAGAGAGGAACAGAGTTAACGTTTCGAGTCCGAATGACTCTTCAACTGTGTTCCTCTCCGCAGATGCTGCCAGACCTGCTGAGTTTTTCCAGGTATTTTTG
This sequence comes from Carcharodon carcharias, assembly GCF_017639515.1. Classification (NCBI taxonomy): domain Eukaryota; kingdom Metazoa; phylum Chordata; class Chondrichthyes; order Lamniformes; family Lamnidae; genus Carcharodon; species Carcharodon carcharias. The sequence continues at coordinate 21,196,924 of NC_054500.1, forward strand.
TTTTTGTTTTGGAGAAATTAGGACTGTTTTCCTCAGAGAAAAGAAGGTTGAGAGAAGTGATTTGATAGAGGTATTCAAAATCTTGAGGGGTCTGGACAGAGTAGATAAGGAGAAACTGTTCCCACTTGTGAAAGGGTCGAGAAAGAGAGAGCACAGATTTAAAGCAATTGGCAAAAGGAGCAAAAGTGACATGAGAGAAAACATTTTCACGCAGTGAGTGGTTAAAGTGTGGAATGCGCTGCCTGAGAGTGTGGTGGAGGCAGGATCAATCGAGGCATTCAAAAGGGAATTAGACTGCTATCTGAAAAGGAAAAGTATGCAGGGTTACAAGGAGAAGGTGGAAAAATGGCACTAAGCAAATTGCTCATTCGTAGAGCTGGTGCAGACATGATGGGCCTCCTTCTGTGCTGTCACAATTCTGTAATTCACAAGGGCAATGAGGGATGGGCAACAAATAGTGGCCTAGCCATTGATGCCCACACCCCATGAACGAATAAAAATAATGGTCTACGCAAGTCCCCTCCCTCCCCTATCAGCATGTCCTTCCATACCTTTCTGCTTATAGATGTGACGTGTGAATGACTTTAGTGGTCAATCACAGATAATAGGGGTAATTTTGACTTTGGGATACGGTGGATGCCTGTGAATTCCCTGAATTTCCATTTGCTTCGATTTTTCTACGATGGGAAACTGCCCTTTTCTGAAGCCTCAAGTCATCATTACCTTGTTTGTCTGTCCCTTGGCCCTTCTCTGCTCAACCCGCTATCACTCAGACCCTTCTTCTGCCTGAGAGATGAGAGTTTAATGCTCATTTAGCATTCCCCAGCTCAGGCCTGACGAAGCACTCGCTGTCTAGACTGTTTGACCAGTGGGAATAATCCCAGTCACTCGAGGTGCTGAAAATCTCTGGACTTCTGCTTCTGATAACCATCCAGTCACAGTGCAGGTACTGGGTATTAATCAGATACTGTTCCACTCCCTCTCCAGCAGGTCTCTGGACTGATGCCGTGACCATGTTTAGAAATGATGCTGCGGAAATCTGAATCTAACTGGTTTGATTGCAGTATCATTGAGTCTGGCTCAATGGAATTGGTAATCGGGTAGTTAATGGCTTTTAGTAGTCTTGGTAGAATTGGGATGTGTTGTGTTGTTTTTAAGGGCATTTTCAAGCTTGCATTTCAATGGTTTGCAAGCACATCTGACATCTCTTTTCTGTTTCTTTCTCCGTCCTCTTTCTCTGCTCCCCCCTTGGGCCCCCTGCCTGATCCCTCTTGCTCCCTGCTCTCTGCACGAGACAATCAGTTGTAACTTTTTGTTTTAACAAGCTACATCATCCTGACATTTTGCAGTTTCAGTTTGGCCGTGGATTTGTTGAAATAAGCAGTTCTTGGTTATTTCACTGAGAGAAAGCTTTGCCAGATGTGAAGTAGTGTGATTCCTGAAGGTGCTGGAGTTTTAGTCCTACATTGAGTGATCCTTCCCTCTCTGCCAAATGGAAGGAAGCTCAACTTCCCCACAGGCCCATGGTGGAGCTGCGGACTGAGGGGATGAGGGATGGTATTGGTTCTCTCCAGGGATCCCACTCCTAGACCACAGCTATTTCCCATTCAGACAGAACGCAGATGCTCTGTCAATCCCTCCCAAAGAAAAGTTTCCTGCTTCACCCTTCCAATTAAAACAAAAGGAAAAAAAAAACCTGAATTTGACTTTATTTCTCTTCCCAAAGAGGCTACAGCTGCTTGGCTGTGACCCCTGACCCCGGTGTGGGCCCAGGCTGAGTGTGTGACAGTGATGGATGATGACAGGCTTAGGGTGTCACCACTTGGTAACAGCTGAGGCAGTCAGGATGGCCGTGCGAGAAGTTTGTTTGCTGCTCTTACTCCTTTTGAAGAGAAGTCTTGGCCTAAGGGGGTATAAGTGCCATTGAGCCCGTGACGTGCATGTGTCTGGATGTGCCTCTCTCAGCAGGTGCAGGCCTCGTTGACTTTGGCAAGAAGTGATGTGTTCTCAGGGTTGACGTTGATGAATCACTGACACGTCTCTTGTTCGCTCCTTTCTAAAGTGACTCCGTCATCTTACAAGCATCCTTCTGAGGACTGGGTTACACCCAGCCTGTGATGAGTTGGCCGGTCTCGGCGGACGGTTCAGAAAACTAACTTGTATTTCGCCAGCCCCTGTCACCACCTCAGAACCAACCAGAGCATCTTACAGCCAAACAGCTGCTTTCTGAAGTGTGGTCACTGGCGTAAAGTAGGAAATGCAGAGGTCCATTTGCTGTTTGTGGGATCTTGCTGTGCACAATGTGATCATGTCCAATTGTTTAGTGACGTCGGTGCAGGGGTGAATATTGGCCAGGGAACAGGGGAGAGCTCCCCTGCTCGTCTTCAGAATGGTGGCCATAAGAGCTGTTGCATCCGCCTGAGAGGGCAGGTTCAACCTCTCCTCTGAAAGATGGCACCTCTGGCACTGCAGCTCTCCCTCCCTCCTGCACTGGATTCTGTGCTCAAATCTCTAGAGTGGGAGGTGCAGAAAGAGCAGTCCCTCCCTTTGTTCGAATTAACGTGGGGGAGCAGCAGTTTGAATCCATTGTGACACCTCAGTAGACCTGACTCGTCACGGTTACGCTTTTTGCCACTTCCTGTGCTGTGGACCAAGGGCTCACCTTACCCAGCCAACTTTATTCATGATTAATATGGCTGGGTTCGTGGAGTCACTGTGGCTGTACCAAGCCTTCGGAGAGATCCCACTTGCCAGCAGCTGATTGCTGTGTTTGAGGAATCTCCCACAGGCTCTTCTGTTGGCTGTCGATGAAAGAAAGTCACTTAATACTTTGAAAATAGAAGGAAAGAAAGACTTGCATTTCTGTAGCACCTTTCACAATCTCCTGCAGCCCCCAAAGCACTTTACAGCCAATTAACTACTTATCAAAATGTAGGGCGGGATCTTCCATTCCCAAATTCCCACCCAAAGTCAACAGACCTCTTGCTGGTCCATTAAATTTTCTATCCCGCCCATGATGATTCCCACGGTGGGTGGGACCGGAAAGTTTCGGCCATAGTCACTATTGTCTTATAGGAAACCCAGCAGCCAGTCTGTGAACAGCAAGCTCCCACAATCAGGATTGCAATAATGACCAGATAATCTGTTCTTAGTGATGTTGGTTGAGGGATAACTGTTGGCCCCAGGCAGAACACTCCCTTATATTTGAAATAATGGCAGTGGGGTTTTTTTTTTATACCCTCCCAAGGGGGCACCCCTGACAATGCAGCACTTCTCCCAGCACTGCACTTGGGGTTGTCAGCCTGGGGATTATGCTCGAGTCTCTGGGGCTGGGTTGAACTCACAACCTCCTGACTCTCGGGAGAGAGCGCTACCCACTGAGCCACTGCTGGCTTGCTTGAATAGAACCTTATGGCACAGAAGGAGGCCATTCGGCCCATTGTGCCTGCACCAGCTCCAATAGGTCCCACTGCTCTTTCTCCACATCTGCAAACGTTCGCTTTTTTCTAAACTATATCTAATTCCCTTTCCAAAGCTGTTATTGTTTTTAGGCAATGCATTCCAGATTAGAATAAAATTCTCCTCTTATCCCTTTGAGCTTTTCTGCCAGGCTAAATAACATAATTAAAATGTGTTACCGCATAATTAATATTTAATATCAAATATCAAGTTACAATCCGAATCTCCAGGAATGGCTGAATGGCTACAGCACAGGAGAAAGCCATTCGACCCACCATGTCTCACCCAGTCCCACTTCCCCGTCCTTTCCCCATCACCTTGTCTCCACCACACTCTAGGGCAGTGCATTTCAGATCCTCCTGAAGGTGATTATCTGGCTGCTCATTCCTGATATCTTGTTGAGGCAGTTTAACAGCACTGGAAGGTCGCTCGATGTCAGACTCATGGATCTTATTGGCTCCTAAGTGTGTTTATTCTTTCATGGGATTTGGGCATCGCTGGCAAGGCCAGCATTTGTTACCCATCCCTAATTGCCCTTGAGTGACTTGCTCGGCCATTTCAGAGGGCAGTTAAGAGTCAACCACATTGCTGTGGGTCTGGAGTCTCATGTAGGCCAGACCGGGTAAGGATGGCAGATTTCCTCCCCTTTTTATGGCAGTCGATGATGGTTTCACAGTGACTATGAAACCAAGACTAGCTTTCAATTCAGCTTTTATTAATTAGTCGTTTGGTGGTACAGAACTTGAGTATTGCTGAAAAAGAGACATGTTATGGCTTCTCATTTTGCACTCATCAGGACACCAAAAGAATACCAAAATAAGGGGAAAACAACAATTATATTGTAATCCATGGCAACGCCTCTACCCATCAGAGTCCACTTGCCAACCAATTCAGCACTCTCTTCACATGCACTATAAATTTGTTGTTTTCCCCTTATATTGGTATTCTTGCGAGTGACCTGATGAGTGTAAGACGAAAAGCTTCGACATGTCTCTCTTTTCAGCAAATTATTAATTAATTGCACCTAAATTCCAGCAGCTGCCGTGGTGGGGTTTGAACCCAGAGCATTATCCTGGGCCTCTGGATTAGCGTCCAGTAGCGTTATCACTGCCCCACCGCCTCCTCTAGTATTATGCCCCCCCGCCTTGTGGAATTCATTGCTTCATCCGCCTGCTATCAGGTAAAGGAGTTGGGACTGACCTCAGTCTGGAGATTCTGAGATGAAGATGGTAATTAGGACGGAGGAGCAAAATCTTGAGCTAAGATAGAGGCGTTCAAAATTATAACAGGGTTTTGATAGAGCTGGTGGCGTAGTGGTAATGTCATTGGACTTGTAACCCAGAGGCCCAGGCTAACACTCTGGGGGCTTTGGTACAGTGCCCACCACGGCAGCTGGTGGAATTTAAATTCAATTAATAAATCTGGAATATAAAACTAGTCTCAGTGAGGGTGACCATGAAACTATCATCAATTGTTGTAAAAACCCATCTGGTTCACTAATGCCTCTTTAGGGAAGGAATTCTGCTGTCTGGTTTATGTGTTTCCAGTCTGGTTTATATGTGACTCCGGATCCCCACAGCAATGTGGTTGACTGTTAGGTACCCTCTGAAATGGCCTAGCGAGACACTCAGTTCAAGGGCAATTAGGGATGGGCTGCAAACCCTGCCCACATCCCATGAAAGAATGAAGGGGGAACAAAAGAAATAGGGAGCACCTAGTTGCACTGGCAGGAGGGCTGGTAACCAGAGACGCACAGATTTAAGGTAATCACCAAAAAGCCAGGAGGGCGATTGTTATATCCTGGAATGTACTGCCTGAAAAGGACAGTGGAAGCAGATTCAATAGTGACTCTCGAGGGAGTTAGATAAATTAGATAAGAGAAATTTGCAGTGCTATGAGGAAAGAACAGAGCAGTGGGACTAATTGCATAACTCTTTTAAAGAACTAGCACAAGCACAATGGGCTGAATGGCCTCCTTCAGTGCTGTATGATTCTAAATCGGAGCCAGTTTACACTGCAATTCATTGGCCTTCTTGTCCTCCTTTCTCTCTCCTCCATTCCCCCTTGGCTGTGAGTCAAAGAAGGCAAATTGCATGATGCTCATCCATTTCCATGCTCCACTCCCTGCACACTCTGCATGGAGAGATAAGGCTGCAGCCACGTCACCTCAAAATAATTAATCTGCTGATTTGAATTTGCTACCTGGCAGCTACATAATCACTGGTGGTTCCTCAGCAGTGACATCCCTTCAAACACTGATGGTGTGTGTAAAGCCAGTCTCTACCGCACTCTAGCCTCTCGAGAAGCCCTTCTTAAATGGTCTGTTTTTGTACCTCTTGGCACATTGCCGATCTGATCACACACGGATTTCAGAACACAGCGTGTAGGAGCAGCAGGAGGCCACTCTGCCCTTCGAGCCATGCTCTGCGATTCAATAAGATCATGGCTGACCTTCCACCTCAATGCCACCTCATCCGCGCTCTCCCAATATTCTTAGTATCCGAAAATCTATAAATCTCTCTCTCAAGAACTGAGCGTCCACCGCTCTCTCGGGTAGCGAATTTTAAAGACTCACAGACCTCTTGAGGTGAAGAAATTTCTCCCCGTCCGACGACTTGGACAGAATTTAATCCCCCCCCTCCCCTCCACTGGCGGGTTTGTAGGATAAGAAGGGGGGTGACCGTAAAATTTCTCGGACGGCCTTCCGATCAGGGTCCCGCCTGCCCCGATCTCTCCACGATTTTACGCTTGGATGGGCGAGGCCTTGGTCAGACCTCCCACCCTTGCCTCAGGTGAGGCCCTTTAAATGGACAATTATTGACCACTTAAAGGCCGTTTCCCACCCAACCTCTATTTTCGGGCTGGCGGGAGGGGTTCAGCAGCACTGGGGGGGTGGGGGGGAGCCCGAAAACAAACCATGTTCAGGCCTCGGCCAGGAAGGAGAGAGAGGCACCTCCACCCGCAGCCCCCTTTTAACATCGGGCACCCCCCCCCCTCCAAAAATCTGACACCCCCCTCCCCCCCACAGGTACCAGGCTCTCTACCAATACCCCAGCTGCCTTCTGCTCGCACCCCTGGGCCTTACCTCCCCTCCCCACCCTGAGATGCCCACACTTAGCTGGTCCTGGACTCCCGGGACTTATGGTCCAGGGACTGCATGCAGTCCCAGTCCTGTCCACTGCACCTCCTGGAGCTGCAGGGAACCAGAGAGCTGCCGGCCAATCAGATTGGCTCAGGGGTCCGGTGGGGGGTGGGGGGGGTGGTCTCTGAGGCAGGACTTCTTCCTGAGTGAAGGGTGGAAATCTCCCCTTCAGTGAATTAACACTTGCTGGGGTGTGAAATGGCCACGGAACAGGCAACAATGGCAGGGATGTGTTCTCCGGGAAAGGAATCGCTGACACGCTAAAAGATCATGGCCCTTATCTTGATACTGGGACCCCATCTTCGGGACCCTCCACCCAAAAAGAAACCTCCTTACCTCTCGTCCACACCAACCTCAAAGCTGTGGAAACCTAGTCAGATATCCCAAGGTGCTGCACAGGGACAGAATCAGGTGAACTTTGACACCCCGCCACCACAGGGAGATATTTGGGCAAGGCGGTGGGTTTTCGGGGAACAGAGGGAGGCACCGAGCCTTAGGGAAGGAATTCCGGAGCCGAGGCTGCTGAAGGCACGGCCGCCAATGGCGGAGCACTGGTAGTTGGGGATGCGCAGGGTTACAGAATTGAAGGAGTGCGGAGGTCTCGGAGGGTTGTAGGGCTGGAGGAGATTAGAGAGGTTGGGGCAAATTGTGGGGGAGGGGGTGTGGGGATTGGCGGGGGAGTGATTTATGTGAATTTGAAATCAAAGATATGAATTTTGAGGTGTTGCCAGACCGGGAGCCACTATAGACCAGCGAGCACTGGGGGGTGTGGTGGGTGAATGGGAGGAGCGGGTATGGGTGATGGGCAAATGGGGGGGAGGGGGAAGTGGCGAATGGGAGGGGGAGGAGGAGGAGGCTGGGGTGAATAGGAGGAGGGGGAGAGTAGGAGGGGGCGAATGGGAGGTGGAGGAGGGGAAGGCGAGTGGGAGGAATGGGAGGGGGAGGAGGGGGTGAATGGGAGGAGGGGTGAATGGGAGGAGGGGGTGAATGGTAGAAGGAGGAGGGGGCGAATGGTAGAAGGAGGAGGGGGTGAATGGGAGGAGGGGACGAATGGGACAAGGAGGAGGAGGGGGCAAATGGGACGAGGAGGAGGAGGAGGGGGCGAATGGGAGGAGGAGGGGCGAATGGGAGGAGGAGGAGGGGGCGGGGCCGGGGGCAATAGGCGAATGGGACAAGGAGGAGGGAGTGAATGGGGGGAGGAGGAGGATGGGGTGAATGGGAGGAGGAGGCGAATGGGAGGAGGGGGCGAATGGGACAAGAAGGAGGAGGAGGGGGTGAATGGGACAAGGAGGAGGAGGAGGGGGTGAATGGGAGGAGGGGGGTGAATGGGAGGAGGAGGAGGAGGGGGGACGGAGGAGGGGGTGGGGCCGGGGGCAATAGGCGAATGGGAGGCAGAGGGAAGGGACGGGGGATGGAGCAGTTGGGGGGATGGAGCAGTTGGTGGAATGGCACCAGTACAGAATCAAGACTACAAGGGAAAGGTTGTCTAGGAGATTTAAGACTGAGCTTTGGTCTCAGTCGCCCAAACTGCTGATCTGTTCATTTTCTCACAGTCAGCGGTGTGGAGCACATCTGGGAGACGTTAACAGTGAACTCTGCAGATTTTGTTTACTTTGAATCAGTATTCTCCACCAGTTCTACAAATCAATTTGCTTGGAGTTTGTTTACGTGGCTGACTAAGTGTCTGATTTATGTCCGATTTGAATAAAGCTTTAATCCACAGTTGGTAAAAAGAGTATCGTGAGAAGGTTTCTCGATTTAGCTCGCGTCTGAAAAACCCTTCATAAACAGCAACTTGCATTTCTATAGAGTCTTTAATGTAGTAAAACGCCTCTAGATGCTTCACAGGATGTTAGCAGCCAAAATTTGACACTGAGCCGCATATGGAGATATTAGGACCGAGGACCAAAAGCACAGTCAAAGAGTAAGTTTGAAGGAGCGTCTTAAAGGTGGAGAGGTTTACGGAGGGAATTCCCAGAGTTTAGGACTGAGGCAGCTGAAGGCGTGGCCACCAATGGTGGTGGAGCAGTTAAAATTGGGGATGCTCAAGAGGCTGGAATCGGAAGAGAACAGAGATCTAGTGTCCATTGTTTTTTTGGTTTAGAGTTTCATTTGAATTCAGACACCAGCTCCACAGCAGATCTTGGGCTGTGTCCCTAACTGTTGGCTGAACTCCCTCTCTCCTCTGGGTCAGGAGGTTGTTGGCTATGGTCTCACTGCAGGACTTGAGCTCTGAGCTAAATTGCTCCCAGTGTGTGTCTTAGGAGGGAGCATTCTGCTGTTCTTCATATGGGACATTCAAACTGCCCACCCTCCCTGCTGATCCTCTGGTTGGACGCATTCCCTGTAGGTTTCATCATATGACCTCCCCACGCTGCCTCTCATTTGTTGACTGACAGGCCCATCCTCATGCCACCCTGGCCAATTGGAAAGTGATTAGATTCTTTGGCATCCGGTTGGATGATTTGCTGATTTGCAACTGTCTATCAAATTGCCTTTGTTTTTTCCTTTTTCTATCTTCTTACTTTGAACATTTCTGCTTCTAAATGGTAAGTGAAACATCCCCCTGGTTACTCGCAGTGTCCTGGGAGGTTAATCATCAATTCCTGGAGTCTCCAGGGCCATCCTGGAGGGTTGGCAATCCTTAGCTGATTCAGGAGAGCATTGCCCAGAGCAATGGCTGTGCCCAGCGTTACACTGAAGTACACACAGACTGACTTGTGTGTCAAGGGCTGGAATTGCTCTGATGTAGGAAGGGGAACGAGTGGCATAGTGGTAACATTCCTGGACTAGTAATCCAGCGGCCTGGAGTAATGCTTCAGAGACATGGGTTCAAATCCCACTGTGGCAGCTGGGGGAGTTTTAAATTCAATTCGTTAATACATCTAAAATAAAAGGCTATTTCCGATAGTTTCAAGATCATCACTGGATTGTCATAAAAACCCGTCTGGTTCATCAATGCCCCTTTTAGGGAAAGAAATCTGCCGTCCTTACCCAGTCTGGCCTACACGTGACTCCAGACCCAGAGCAAAGTTGTTGACTCTGAAATGGCCGAGCAAGACACTCAGTTGTATCAAACTGCTACGTGGGAGAAAGGCACTGTGGGTGTGCCTACACCACACGGACTGCAGCGGTTCAAGAAGGCAGCTCACCGCCATCTTCTCAAGGGGCAATTAGGGATGGGCAACAAATCCTGGCCTAGCCAGAAAAGCCCTACATCCTGTGAATGAATTGAAAAAAAACGCACTGGCCATGGATTGCCTTTTGGCAAAGGTGATGAGCTGCAGAACCTCTTCCTATGTTTCATTTTTGACCCGTGAGATTTGAAAATGATTTCCTGAAATGTGTATAAACGTCAAGCTTCAAATGTTGCATTTCAGAGTGTGCGCGCGTGCATTTGTACAAACGCGTCCACGTTAGGGAGTTACATTCATGTACAGATACCGGATAAAAAGAGAATTGGCCCTGGCTGTGCCGGCCTCTGTTGCCGAATTGTCTGACTGGAAATGTAAGCTGGGCTCCTGTGTGGAAAATGACAGTTTGCATCCGAGAAAGGAGGGGAGGGTGGAGGAGTGTCTGATGCTTAGGGAACCAAGCCAAGTGGCAGGTTGCGGGGAAGGGAGAGAGTTGTGGGAGGGGGTAGGGAGAGACCCAAAGTGAATAAACGATCATCATCACATTACATTAGTCTTGTCTGATCTCCCACCGTATCCGTGAAATCCCCTCCTTGCAATCAACCTACAGCCCTGCCCCCCGAACCAGCACCTCATTACCATAGCCTGACATGATGCTAATTGGCCCAGAGGGGACTGTGGTTGAGGCCTGGGTCAAACCATCCACTGGAACAGACGACCCACCATCGCCTGCCCACCACCACCATCCGCCAACCACAACCCCAACACCTCCCCCACCGGGGCCAGGAGCTTGTTGGCCTCCTACTACGAGCTGTCAATCTATTTTTCTTCCACGTCCCTAATGTGGGTCTTTTTGTTTGATTTTAATGAGTGTGAGAGAAGGGAGCGCGCAGACCTCTGGGTCCCACGCAGGCTGATGCGATTGCTCGTGGCAGCGGACAGCTTTTATTTACTCAACAACACGAGAAGCGCAGAGGAGGGATTGTACTGTCTCTCACGCTCTGTGATGATGCAAAGCAGCTTTGGGTACAAAGCGAGATAAATAGCTGGATCACTGAGAATGTGGAACTCGTGACCACAGGGAGTAGTTGATTTAAGGTAAAGCTAGACAAGTACACGAGGGAAGAAGGAATAGAATGATATGTTGAAAGGGTGAGAGGGAGGAGGTACACGTACAGCATGAAGCAGTTGGGCTGCATCTGTGCTGTAATTCTATATCTGTAACTGGGAGTAACCTGCATTAGATCTCACGGCATTTGTACATTCAGGAAATGTAACTCCCTTTGACTGCTCTCCCAAGGGCAAGAGCCCAGACAGCCATCAGAGGTAGTGATATCTCGCAAAAGGAACCTGCCCATCAGATTAAGCTAGATGTTTGCATGTGTCACTTCGTAACACACTCGCCTCCGACTCCGCAGGTTATGGGTCCAAATCCCACTCCAGACACTCGAGCACAAAATCCAGACTGAGCCTCCCCGTGCCAGTGCTGAGGGAGCCCTGCACTGTCAGAGGTGCCTGCTTTCAGATGAGACGTTGAACCAGAAACCCCTGTCTGCCCTCTCGAGTAAAACAGAAAAAAACCCCACAGCCGCTATTTCGAAGAAGAGCAGGGGGGAGTTATCCCCGGTGTCCTGGCCAATATTTACCCCTGAATCAATATCCCTGAACACAGGGTTACCTGATCTTTATCACGTTGCTGTTTGCAGGATCTTGCTGTGTGCAAATTAACTGCTGTGTTCCCTACATTACAATGGTTACATTACAATGGTTACATTACAATGGTTACAATGGTTACATTACATTACAATGGTTACATTACAATGGTTACAATGGTTACATTACATTACAATGGTTACATTACAATGGTTACAATGGTTACATTACATTACAATGGTTACATTACAATGGTTACAATGGTTACATTACATTACAATGGTTACATTACAATGGTTACAATGGTTACATTACATTACAATGGTTACTACGCTTCAAAAGATTGACTGTAGAGTGTTTTGGAGCATTCTAAAAGGTTGCAATATAATGCACGGCTTATTGTGTGGGATTGTGGAATTTTGCCCAAAGCTTTTGGGATTACAGTCCACTTAATTTTTCCCTGAAGGCCACAAGTCTTGTGTACAATCCGACCCTTTTGGGACTATTCTGCAAAACTCCCAAAAGAGAGACCCCCCCCCCCCCACCCCCCCCCCCCCCCCACCCTCCCCCACCCCCCCCCCACCCCCCACCCCCCCCCCCCCCCTCCCCCACCACCCCCCCCCACCCCCCACCCTCCCCCACCCCCCCCCCCACCCCCCACCCTCCCCTTACCTGTTCCTCCACCCATTTCCTAACCAGAACCCTGGGAGAGGGAGTTGGTTTTCAATGCAGCCATCATTTCCCTGCTCACTTCACTTACTCCGCGTACACTCTCGATGGTTAAGCTGTTTTTTGTCAAACCTTGGAGAGATGGCAGTGAATTTCCCCAGTATCAGCAAACTGGAGTTTGAAACATTAAGATAAGTGCCCTCGGGTAACAAAATATGATCAACATTAATAACCAGCTGTGTACTATACCACAACCTTACATAAATTCGAATGAAATCATTAGTGAGGTCTCTGCTAACGATCAGTGCCAGGCTCCTCGTGACCCAGGATTGTTGCTCAGTCCCATGTGATGTTTCCTTTGCCTGCAGGAGACTCTCTCTCTCTTGGTCTCTCTCTCTCTCTCTCTCTGTCGGTATGTCTCTCTCTGTGCCTGTCTCTTTATGTCTCCCTGTGTGTTGTCTCTCTCTCACTCTCACTCTGTTTATGTATGCCTCTCTTGGTGTCTCTCTCCCCTCCCCCCCTCCTCCCGCCTCCCCCCCTCTCCCCCTCTTGCCCCTCCGCCTCTCTCTCTCTCCCCTCTCTCTCTCTCCTCTCTCTCCCCCTCCCCCTCTTTCTCTCCCCCTCCCCATCTCTCTCACCCCTCCCCATCTCTCTCACCCCTCCCCATCTCTCTCACCCCTCCCCATCTCTCTCCCCCCTCCCCCATCTCTCTTCCCCCTCCCCACTCTCCCTCTCACCCCTCCCCTCCCCTCTCTCTCTCTCTCTCCCCTCTCTCTCTCACCCTCTCTCCCCTCCCCCCTCTCTCTCTCCCCTCTCTCTCCCCACTCCCTCTCTCACCACCCCTCTCTCTTTCTCTCTCTCTCTGTCTCCCCTCTCTGTCTATCTCCCCCTCTCTCTGTCTCCTCCTCTCTCTCCCTTCCTGCTCACTCTCTCTGTCTCTCTCTCTGTCTCCCCCTCCCTGTCTCCCTCCCCCTCTCTGCCTCTCTTTCTTTCTCTCTGTATCTCTCTCACACACCAGCTCTTTCACCCGCTCCGTGTCCCACACCCTCGCCATGTCCCTGCCTCTCTCTCTCTGTCTCTGTCTCTCTGTCTCCATCCCTCTCTGTCTATCTCTCACTCCCTCTCTGTCTCTCTCTCTGTTTCTGTGTCTCTCTGTCTCTCACTCCCTCTCTGTCTCTCTCTGTCTCTCACTCCCTCTCTCTCTCACTCTCTCTCTCTCTGTTTATCTTTCTCACTCTGTCTCTCTCACTGTGTCTCCCTTTCTCTGCCTCTCTCTCTCTATCCATGTCTCTCTATCTCTCTCTGCCTCTCCAAGTCTCTCTCTCTATCTCTCTTCCCCTCTCTCTCTGTCTCTCTCCCTGCCTCTCTCTCTCTGCCTCTCCCTCCATGTCTCTCTCTCTGTCTCTTATCCTCGGTCTCTCTCTCTATGTCTCTCTGTCTCTCTATGTCTCTCTCTCTGTCTCTTTCTCTCTGCCTCTCTCTCTCTGCCTCTCCAAGTCTCTCTCTCTATCTCTCTTCCCCTCTCTCTGTCTCTCCCCCTGCCTCTCTCTCTCTGCCTCTCCCTCCATGTCTCTCTCTCTGCCTCTCTCTGTCTCTCCATGTCTCTCTCTCTATCTCTCATCCTCGCTCTCTCTCTCTATGTCTCTCTGTCTCTCTATGTCTCTCTCTCTCTCTCTCTCTGTCTGTCTCAGGCTGTACAGGGCTGTTTGAACAGCTGGGCAGCTGTTGCTGATGTGAACTTTGGATTGTTTTATATTTTTATTTGGCTGTAAAAGAAATGATTCCCAGAGAATCTCCAGGCCTCACTTTCTGGAATTTTCCTCCAGCTGGGTTTGATTTTCTTTCAAAAAAAGAAATATTGAGTGAACATATTTTAGAGCTGCCCTGTCTCGCATGTGTTTGTTTTTTTCTCTCTCTCCTACATTACTTCCTCCCTCTCTTGCCTTCTTCATGTCACACTTATCCCTCGTCCTTCTCACTATTTGACGCAGTCTCTTATTCTGTCTGTCACTTCCTTACCATGTTGCTCTGTCTCACTCTCTCTGTCGCTTTCTCTCTCTGTCTGGCACACAACCTTGTTCAAAGGGACAGTCCGCACCTTACCCTGTATGACTGACACTTGTTGTGAGAGCAAGGACACAGGTTGAAATTGAAGATTATTGTTTTACTGGAACTATGGCCAGAGCCATGAAAATGAACAAATCTAAATCTGCGAGTGATTAATGTTTGGAAAGTATCTTTTGTGAAGAGGCAGGAAAATGAATCAATGGGCGTTGGAGTAATGCTGCCTCTGGGATCGCAGTTTATGGCATGCAGTGTAACCAGTTCTCAAATCGCATGCTTTGCAGCCAATGTAGTTAAAGGGGAGGGGTCTGCTTTCCAAACATTAAAGGAACATAGTTACTGATGCACTGTAGCAGCAGTGTGGACCATCTACAAGATGCACTGCAGCAACTCACCAAGACTCCTTCCAAACCTACAACCCCTACCACAAGGGCAGCAGACACATGGGAACACCACCACCTGCAAGTTCCCCTCCAAGTCACTCACCATCCTGACTTGGGAATATATCGCCGTTCCTTCACTGTCGCTGGGTCAAAATCCTGGAACTCCCTCCCTAACAGCACTATGTGCGTGCCTACACCACATGGACTGCAGCGGTTCAAGAAGGCAGCTCACCACCACCTTCTCAAGGGCAATTAGCGATGGGCAATAAATGCAAGTGATGCCCACACCCTATGATTTTTTTTCAATAAGTTGGATATGGGGAAACTAGAGTTTTACAATTCCCTGCGGCCTGAAGGCTGTGGGTGTGTGTGTGTGTGTACGTGTGTGTGTGTGAGAGTGTGGGTATGTGAGAATGTGTGTGTTTTTATTTTTGAAGGTAACATTTGGTATCTTCTTACCAAAAGGTTCCTTGGGCTGTGTAATGTGGGATAATTTTATTTGACTTGAGTGTCAGTTGGAAGAGTTAGAGTGGTAATGTTGCTGGACTAGTAATCCAGAGAGCTGGGTGAATGCTCCAGAGATATGAGTTCAAATCCCACCATGGCATCTGGGGGAATTTAAATTCAGTTAATTAATTAATCTGGAATAAAATGCCAGTTCTTTAATAACAAAAAGTATGAAACTACCAGATTGTTGTACATGTGACTCCAGACCCACAGCAATGTGGTTGACTCTTAACTGCCCTCTGAACTGGCCTAGCAAGCCACTCAGTTCAAGGGCAATTAGGGATGGGCAGTAAATGCTGGCCTTGCCAGCTGTGGTCATATATAAAGAAAGAATTTAAAAATATACGTGGGATGGTTTGGGAGGGAAGGGGGGGGGTCTATGGTTCAGGCAGTAACTGAGACATCAAGTTCAGGAGCCTCTCAGGGTTAAGCCCAGCCTTGGCCAAGTGAGTACATCATGGTCGGAAGGGAAGGTGTTGACTTCTTGCTAATAGAGTGGCCTTCAGATGGCTATTTACGCTTCAGCGCTCCCTGCTGGTCAGTATTTGTATGTGTCTGGGGGGGGGTGGGTGAGCACTTGATTGGCCACGGCTTTGATGCCTTCCACCAATAGCAGTCCAGCACTCGTCCCCTAGGCTTACCTATAATGAAAGGCCATCTTGGTCTAAGTGCTGGTGAGCTGTCAGCACCCACTGGTCATAGGATGGGGGAGAGGAGCAAACTGCATTTTGTCTCAGTGTTCCTTTCACTGGCAAAGGACTTTGCCCAACTGTATTGCACCAATTCTAGTTTTACATTGGCCGAGGGCAATGTTATACCTTTTAGTGCAAGAAGAGGTCCCTCTAGTGGTGTTTGAAATAACCATAAACTCGAGAGAAAGATTTATTGGACAGAATGACATGGAATTTGCAGCGCAGAAACAGGCC
Organism: Carcharodon carcharias; assembly: GCF_017639515.1. Lineage (NCBI taxonomy): Eukaryota > Metazoa > Chordata > Chondrichthyes > Lamniformes > Lamnidae > Carcharodon > Carcharodon carcharias. The sequence continues at coordinate 21,212,861 of NC_054500.1, forward strand.
ATTCTGCCCATCTGCTCCGTGCTGCTGTTTTATGCTCCACACGAACCTCCTCCCCTTTTCATTTCACCCTGTCAACATATCCTCTTTATTCCTTTCTCCCACATGTGTTTATGCAGCTTCTCCTTAAATGCATCTATCCCATTCATCTCAACCACACCCTATGGTAGTGAGCTCCACATTCTCACCACTGTCTGGGTTAGGAAGTTTTCTTAACTTTCATTTATGAACAATAATACCTTTGGCATGCTACCATAGACGGTGATAGGAAATGAGCAGATAGTCTGTTTTTAGTGATGTTGATTGAGGGATAAAAATTGACCAGAGCACCGAGGAAAAATTTCCCACTCTCAAATATTGCCACACTTACATAACATTTACAGCACAGGACCAGGCCATTCGGCCCCACTGGTCCCTTCTGGTGTTTCATGAGCTGAAGGAGCTTTTACTTCCCCCCCCTGACAGGACAGACAGGAAGCTGGGTTTAGTGCTTTGGTCCCGAAAGACGACACCTGTGACAGAGCAGCACTCCCCCGGTACTGGTGAACGGGAGGCTTGTCAGGACTGAAACAATGGAATGTGTTAATTGTGGGTATTTTTTATCCTCCCACCCCCGCCGTGCAGGGAGAGGGGCCCCGCCATGAACAAGCTGAGACAGAGCCTGCGCCGTAAGAAACAGCCATATGTACCTGAGGCCAGCCGCCCCCACCAGTGGCAAGCTGACGAGGAAGCCGTTCGCAAGGGCAAGTGCAGTTTCCCAGTTAGGGTGAGTACAACCCCTCGCGGTTATTTTTAAAGGCGGGAAGAAAGCGCTGAGGCCCTTCACACAAAATCTCCTGGTCAGACAAAATTTTCACACTGACCATGACAAAGGCCAGGTGACCAATCATTTGGTCAACGCGGTAGGTTTGAAGGGATGTCTTAGAGGAGGATAGAGAAAGGCGGAGAGGCTTTAGAACATCGGAGCTGGAAAAAGGCATTCAGCCCCTTGAGCCTGCTGCACCCTTAATAAGCTCATGGCTGATCTTCTATCTCAACTTCACCTTCCTGCACTAACTCCATATCCCTTATTGCCTAAAATCTATTGATCTCTGTTTTGAATATACTCAATGATTGAGCATCCACAGCTCTCTGGGGTAGAGAGTTCCAAAGATTCACCACCCTTCTGAGTGAAGAAATTTCTCCAAATCTCACTCCAAATTGGCCACCCCCTTATCCTGAGAAAATGGCTCCTAATTCTAGGCTCTCCAGCCAGAAGAGGGAATTCCAGAACTTATGGCCCAGGCAGCTGAAGGCGTGGCCGCCAATGTGGTGGAGCGATGGAAACTGGGAATGCTTAAGAGGACGGAATTGGAGGAGTGCTGAGACCTGGGAGGGCTGTAGGGCTGGAGGAAGTTAGAGAGGAAATTGCAGAGTCCAGAAGCCAATAGTGAAAGAAATGGGGAATGAGGAGATAAAACATCAGAAACCAAAAGTAGAGGAAGGGTTGGTGGGGGATGGGACGGATATAGGACTGGAGGAGGATCCAAAGACGGAGAGGGGCAGGGTCATGCTTGTGGGTGCAGTGGGGGTGCGGGGAAGTTTTAAACTCACCAACAGGGTGAAACTTTCAGACAGAAAACATGACAGATATAATTTTGAAATAATACCTACCCTATTCTCTCTGAACAGTATTTAGGTCACGTGGAGGTGGAAGAGTCCCGTGGGATGCACGTGTGTGAAGATGCAGTGAAGAAACTCAAAGCTGTGAGTATTTCAGATTTTCTTGTCTTCCTGTCTGACCTGTTGGTGTTCAGCGGTTCACTATCAGTGGCCAAGTTTATACTCTTCCCTCGTGTGTAAATAAGAAAGCACTTGCGTTTTTATAGAGCCTTTCATGACCTCAGGATGTCTCAAAGCGCCTTACAGCCAATAAGGTATATTTGAAATGTAGTCACTGTCATAATGTTGGAAGTGAGGCTGCCAATTTGCGCACAGCAAGCTCCCACAATATGATAATGACCAGATGACCTGTTTTTTAATGGTGTTGGTTAAGGTGTAAATATTGGTCAGGACACTGGCGGGGCAGGGGGACTCTCCTGCTCACCTTGGAAATAGTGCTGTGGGGTCTTTCACCTCTGTTTAACATCTCATCTGAAAGACAGCACCTCTGACAGAGCAGCAGTCCCTCAGTACTGCATCGGAGGGAAGCCACGTTTGTTGCGGGGATGTGGGCAGCGCTGTTGAGGCCTCATTTCTCGCCTCTGGCGCTGCTTGACCTTCCGAGGGCCTTAAAAGGCTCCAGATTTAGCGAAGGCTTGGGGCCTTCATGAGACCCTTACAAGAGCTTGCACTCGCTCCCCAGCACCCTTACTAGGATAGAATCCCAGGGGGAGGTTACAGGCAAATTTAAAGATCCTCACACATTTTTGCCTCTCCACATTGTCAAATATAAAGGGGCTGCCTGGTTCACGGACAGGGTCCTGACCACATACTTGTCCTCACCTGGTAGCAATATTCCCTCCCACCCCAATGGCCGTAACTTTGCGATTTAAGCCCTTTGTGCTATTTTAAGAAAACATAAATTGTTTCTCCGCGGCTTCCTGTGTCTCTCTCTATCTCCTCGCTTTAGCAATGAAGCAGCAATGGAGTTGCCAACCCTCCAGAATTGTCCTGGAGTCTCCAGACCACTGTTGTAAGCAAATCCCAGGAAGAAAATCATAGAGGCCTTTAAAATATATATATATATATTTTTAATAAGTTTCTTTGAACATTCTGTTTATCAGTTATAATGAAAAAAATCTGAGGTGGGGAAAAAGGGCTGTTTGACAGACAAAATTAATCCAGCCAGATGTGCTCGCTTTTTTGATTGGCTGCGGGAGGGCAGGCCACCGTGATTGACAAGTTGGACAGCCAATGGTAAGAATGCGGGGTGTTGACTTTTGGCAGCAGGAGATCAAGTGATGAAACCTCCAGGAACAGGTCCCACCAGAGTTGGCAACCCAAAGTAGCAGCTTTCCACGATGCAGAGGAAGATCCCAGCTTGTTGGCCCAGCTGGGCCACAGGTGTTGGAGTGTTCAGGGCTTTGTTTACTCAAATGAACTCTCCCTTGTGTGTGCTGCTGCGTGAGAGACCCTTAGGAATTTCTAGCTTGGCTGTGCTGGAAAACTGTTGTCCTCCCTCGATGCATAGCGAAACTCTGGGTGAGAAAATGTTCCTGTTTATGTGCTTGGACTATGTTTCCCATGCTGGTGTCAGATCAATTGCCTCTCTCTCTTCCAACTCCCTCCCCCCTGCCCCCAACGAGACTCAGTTCCTGCCAGATGTTTGCTGGGCAGATACTCACCAGCTGCTTTTAAAAAAAAACAACTCAATCTTAAAATTCTTATCCTTGTTTACAAACCTCACCATTGCCCCTCACCCCCTCCCCATCTCTGGAAACTCCCCCAGCTCCCACAACCCTCTGGGATCTCCACGCTCCCCTAATTCTGGCCTCTTGAGCGTCCCCAGTTTTAATCGCTCCGCCATTGTTGGCCGTGCCCGTAGCTGCCTGGGCCCTAAACAGGGATCCAAGAAGGCGGCTCACCACCACCTTCTCAAGGGGCAATGAGGGATGGGCCATAAACGCTGGCCCGGCCAGCGATGCCTACAGCTCGTGAAAGAATTTTTTTTTAAAAAGCATCTGGAACTCCCTTCCTAAACCTCTCGTCCCCTCCGTCTCTCCCTCGCTCCTTACAACCTATCTTTTTGACCAAGCTTTTCATCACCTGACCTATTACCTCGCCACGTGGCTCAGTGTCAAGTTTTGCTTTGGTGCTCCTCTGAAATGTCTCGGGAGTGTGTCACGGGGCTAAAGGCGCTATATAAATGCAAGCCAGTTGTCATTGGGGAAATTGGGATTCAGAATGGTTTGCTGCATGAGTCAGAAGTCCCTTCGTTCAGTATTCGCTCATGTAGAAGCCATTTACAAACAGTACACTGGGCTGAAACGGCACAGAGCTAATTGGCTAATCCATAACCAGCCTGCTCACAGGGTCTGTGAAGTGGTCTGTTTTCATTAGGTGGGGGTGGGGGGGGGCGGCGGTTGGTGTTAGCTCACAGTGCACCTCTTATCCTTTTATTTGCACACAAGGAGGACATGTGATTTGCTCATCTAAGTGCACTTGGTGAAGCTTCTGAACAATCTTAATGGAATGTTCAGTTATATTGTGTTTCTGCCAGTCTCCAATTCAAGGCCATTGATTAACAGTTAAATTAACCACTTATTTTCCGGATTAACCAGTTATGAACCACCTGTTAGTGGCCAGTGCTTTACCCTGTGGTTTCCTTCCTGTGTTACTGGGTCTTTTCCAGTATAATGTAATAAGCACCAGACCCTTCCAACCTTGGCGTCCCAGCTGAGCTTCTGACCGCCACCCCCTCCATATCCTCTCTATTGCCAAGACTGCTTACTCCATTACATTTCCCGTTTCCACCCCATACCTCAGCCTATCTGCTGCTGCAGCCCTCATCCACGTCTATGTTACCTCCAGACTCATCTATATCAATGCGCCTTGTGGCCAACCTCCAGTCTTCCACTCCCTGGAACCTCAAACTCTTGCTGCCCGTGTCCTGATTATCACCAAGTCCCATTCACCTGTCACCCTCTGTGCTCGCTGACCGATGTCTGCTTGATTCTAAAATTCTCATCCTTGTTTACAAATCCTTCCATGGCCTCCCCCCTCCCTATCACTGTAATCTCCTCTAGCCCTCTCAACCCTCTGAGATATCAGCGTTCTCCTAATTCTTAAGTACCCTCGATTTTAATCACTCCCCCATTGGCGGCCATGTCTTTAGTGGCCTGGGCCCCGATTTCTGGAATTCCTTCCCTAACTCTCGCCAACTCTCTTCCTTTAAGACGCTCTGTAAAACTGACTTCTTGGACTGAGCCTTTGATCGGCTGCCCCATTGTAAGTGGCTTCAGTGTCCAGTTTTTCTTTGATAGTGGCCTAAATTTCCCAGTCCTGCCCTCTGCGAGTATTGTCGTGGGAGGGATGGGAAATTTAATGGACCAGCACAAGGTCTGTTGACTTTGGGCAGGAATTTCCAGTCCTGCAGCGGGTGGGACTGGAAAATCTCGCCCAATGTTCCTGTGAAGATTCTCAGGCTGCTCCCCTATGCACACGTGAATGTGAGTTGCTGAACTACACCCATGCCCTCCCCCCATCACCCCATGCCCTAACCCCGGGGGGTGTCAGGGAGGGAGGTGATGCCTCCAATTCCATGCGGCTAAATGCAAGGTAGAAAAGTACTTGAGGTGTGAACTCCCGACCCAGAGCCAGAACAGAGCAGCTGGTGTGAGCCCTTGTCTAGGCTCTCGTGATGGGCGAGAGACACGAGGGCCTTCAACGCCGGTGAAACTTAACCCAAGCAAATGTCAATCACTTCAGCAGAGCAATGAGGAAAGAGAAGTGAGGAGTGGGACTAATTGGATAGCTCAATCAAAGAACTGGTTCAGGCATGATGGGCTGAATGGCCTCCTTCTGTGCTGTGTAATTCTAAGGGGGTGGTGGAGAGGGAAAATAATATGAACGAGTCCAGGGGGATGATATTCATTACTAACAAAAATAAATTCAGACTTGCAAAAATGACAGTCAGGAAAGGACCAGATACTCAAGTGCCCAATCTTCATGAGATACACTCAGTCTACTCCCCTGTTTGGAGGAACGCTTGTGGCACAGTGGGTTAGGATCCCTGCCTCTGAGTCAAAAGCTCTGGGTTCGAGTCCCACTGCAGGACTTGATGGCCAAGGACGGTGAGTTCATGACACAGCCAAACAGGTTGAGTAGCAACCTGCAAATCCTTCCAAAACACGCCAATGGCAGGCGGTGAGAATGAGAGTCAGCCGTGTGATGGAAAGAACATTGGAGCTTCTACCATCATGATCCACAGCTCCAGACTACAACATGCATGTAAAACGTATGTTGTCACAGCAACACGGACTCTGAGTGAACTGTAACACACATCACCAGTGCACTACGCACAGCCAGGTAACCTCCTGAGATGGTTGAACAACCCAGGACCAATAACTGGAAGGAAATACTCTTTCAAGTTCCTCTCTGGGCACCCTTAGTCCACCAAAGTCAGTCTAGGAGATCGTAACATGTATAAAGACTTTTAGCTTCCATATGATGTAATCTCTGTCTCAGGCAGGAACTAATCCAGCTCCTTGTTGTAGGCAGAGAACCAGCACTCATCACACTGGCTGGCACCACTTTCCAGAGACTTGCTACTCTCTGGGGGAAGAGCTGGTGTCCCACATTCAGCCCGTCTGTACTCTGGTGGGGTTTAAATTCATGCCCCAAGGCCCTGGCCGATCTCTCAATGACAATGCAGCTATCATTAGAAGTGTGTTCCAACCCATTCATTATTTAATATCCGGTCGCCTCTTAGTCTGCACAGCTCTAGAATAAACAGACACAGCTCTTTCCGAGCCAACCTTTTAAGACATCCTGCCCACAGTTACTGTGGTTCAATAATCACATTGGCTGAGACTGTGAGAGTTAATCCAAGAAAGCTATAAGACAGCTTGTCGGAGCTCGCCCTGTTCTATCACTTTATGGCCTCGTGTTTGTGACTCTTGCATTGTCCGTGGATGCTGCTTTCTGGATTTGTCAGATTGCCAAGGTAGCCAATCCCCTCGAGGAATGACTTTCCAGAGGTTGTCACTCCCCCTATCGTAATTCACTGATGGATTTGTAAATTGGAAACTGGATCAAATTGGAGTTTGACACGGGTAATGAGCCACCATGGACCAGCAAGCCAGGGCCAAGCCAGGGTTTAGCCTCTGACAGTCTGGTTCAGACCATGTCGATTCCTGATAGCAACAACTGTGATAGTAACTGTGTCTCTCAGTTGCTTGGACACCAGTACTTTCTGTTATTTCCATTTCTCTCTTGAGGCACCGACTCTCACTGAGATAGACTTTCACTCAGGATATGGAGCTTCATAGTTTACCTGGATTTCTAATTCCCATCCTTTCAGCTTTACTCTTTTTTCTGTTCTTTCCATCACCTCATTTCAGTTCCCTCTCTCTCACTCTCCCTTTCTCCTTCTCATATTCTCTTTCTATCTCTCTCTTTCCCCCATTGCCCCCTCTCACCCCTGTGGTCCACTCTCGCCCCCACAGCCCCCTCTTGCCTCCTCAACCCTCCCCCCTCCCTGACCGACAACCACCCCCCCCCAACCACTCCCCACCACCACCCCCCCCCCCCCCCGCCCCCCCCCCGACTCTCCCCTCACCCTCTCAGCACCATTGAGTACAATCCTATTCCCACTCTCCGCTCTGTATTTCAGTGATTAGGGAGTATGGGTCTCCGTGCCTGTTATTATTCCCTCTCCCCTACCCCAGGACATTGACGGTCACTATGACACAGGCTGCGATCAGTATAGATGAAGGGCAGGGTCTATTTGGTGTCATGTGACTAATCACTAAAAGTTAATATGCAGGAAAGCAAATGGAGTGTTGGCATTTATTGCAAGGAGAATGGAATATATAAGTAGGGACTTTTTACTGCAGCTGTACAGGCCTTGGTGAGACCACATCTGGAATATTCTGCAGCTTTGGTCTCATTTGAAAAAAAGGATATAATTGTGTTAGCAGCAGTTCAGAGAAGGTTCACGCGATTCATTCGTGGGATGAAAAGGTTATCTTACAAAGAAAGGCTGAACAGGTTGGGCCTATAAAACGGAGATGAGGAGAAATTTTTCTCTCTGAGGATCGTTAGTATATGGAACTCTCCTCCCCAGAGAGCAGTGGAGGCTGGGTCATTTAATATATTGAAGGCTGAGTTAGACAGATTTGATCGACAAGTGAGCCAAGTTTTACAGGGGGCGGACAGGAAAGTGAAGTTGAAACCACAACCAGGTCAGCCATGACCTTATTGAATGGTGGAGCAGATTCGAAGAGCTGGATGGCCTACTCCTGCTCCGAAGCCCTACGTTTACCACATGGGCAGTTGCCTCCTCTCTGTGAGTTTGTGATTTAAGCCGCCAGTCTTATGAGAACAGACGGACTCTGGGGGAAGCAAAATCTGATTTAAACGTAGTGATTCACAAACCCTTTGCAGCTCCGCTCCTCTCTAGATGGCCTCACACCCAAGATGTTTACACAGTTTAAGGCCTGACTCCTTTTTGTGTGTATATTTGAGATTTGAATATGCGACTTCAGATGCATTTGCAAACTGGTTATTTTTAATTTTGCAAGGGTCTTTCCTATTAAACAGAAACTTTGTTCTGGGAGAGTCTATTAATCAAACTGTCTGGGCCCACACCCCTACCAACCATGATGGCTCGAGCCATGTGGAGAAGCAGTCCCCAGCCTCTAGCCCACTTCCATGTTGATCTCAGCTGGGATGGGGTGGGTGAGGTGGGTACTGAGGTAGGCCTCAGTGTCAGAGAGCAATAGGGAAAATCTTCCAGGATTTCTGCTCCTGATCCCTGCCCAGTGTGCGTGTGTGTATGTTTGAGGACAATGCACAGGATTCAGTCATGATGCCCGCCACTGTCATCTAGCCTGCTGATGTATAAGGGGTCTTTTAATCTGAGATTCCCAGACCCGCTGTTATCCTTCGCTCACTTCATCCCTCAACCAACTTCACTGTTCATTCACTTTGCTCCTTGTTGCCTTACCTCCTCATTCCCTGAGAGACTAAAAGATAACCAGAGTGAATTATAAACTAAGGTAGTCAGGTAGCCACACTGATTACCAAAAAAGCTCACTAATCAGTAACAACAGCAACTTGTCTGAGGCTAAGATGTAAAGTACAGGAGGCCATTCTTCCTGTGGTCTCTGTGCTAGCTCTTGGCAAGAGCTACTTGCCTAGACCCCTTCCCCATCTTTTCCCCATTGCTCTGCAAATCTTTTCTCTTTAGACAACGATACAATTCCCCATTGAAAGCCAGGAGGAGATAATAAATCTAGTAGAAATAGATAACGGATCTAGAAAGGAGACAAATGAGCTGAAGTGAAGTGAGGCACTGTTAAAATCAAACCAACCAAACCGAGGGAAAGGGAACATTTTGAATAGAACAAACCGGAATCAAATTTAAACTTCTTCCCAAATTTCTTGTTTTATGGACTACCTATTGAGGTAATTTGTGCACCTAAGAGGAATGCGATTGTACCCTGGAATAGGAAGGGCCCTGCAAATCTAACAATATAACCGTTGTTATTGCCTGGATCTCTTACCCTTACTGCAGACTGTAACTCTCTTCATTGTCTTCACTCCTAAACCATTTTCTCTGCCCAATTTTACAACAGCGCCTTCCTGTGGAGAGTGGAACATAAAGCGGTTGGTCAACCCCTTTTCCCCCACCCTGGGCTTAGTGGGGTTGGGGGGCGGGGAATGGGGTGGGGGGGGCAAAGAAAACAAGACCTCTGATGGTCCAGGCTGGCACATGAAGACTGCGACTTGGATAAGTCACTCAGGATCTTGGAGCAGAATTCAACGGCTTTTTTGGGGGGGTGGGTGTGCAGGGAAGCCTCGGGAGTTTTTGATTGAACTGTAACTACCTAAACGTTTTAACGTGTTCATTTTGTTTTTGTTTCTTTGTCTCGAGCAGGCTCATGCAAGCACCTTTCTTTTAAAAGCCGCTTTTCAGCCTCTTTTTAAGGTTGCCTCAATAAACCTCCCACATTCTCAGCTAACTCGGTTGTGTGATACTTGCCCTGCATTTGCTGTTTGGTGGTTTTATTTTCAGTATTGGATAAGAAACAGGTTTTGAATTTCTGATCTAATCTTTACTCGCTAGCAAAGCAGGAGTCTGGACTCTTGGATGGTGCAAGACACGCTGGCATTTTACCAGGTTTCAGTTCAGTTCGGTTCACCAAATTCTCGCGCTGAAGCCGCAGATCATTCCTGCTTTCGTCTCCTGAGCTTTCTCAGGGAATCCATTCTCGGACTTGCTCATTTGTCTTTTTATCCATTCATGGGATTGGACATCACTGGCTAGGCCAGCGTTTATTGCCCATCTCTAATTGCCCTTGAGATGGTGGTGGTGAGCTGCCTTCTTGAGTCCCTGTGGTGTAGGTACACCCACTGTGCTGTTAGGGAGGGAGTTCTAGGATTTTGACCCAGTGACAGTGAAAGCCTAGGATGATGCCGGGAGGTCCGTTCAGTTTTATTCTTCAACTTTCCTTCAGCGGTTGGATGCAACAGGGTGAAATGGCCGAGCAAGTCAGAGGGCAGTTAAGAGTCAATTACATTGCTGTGGGTCTGGAGTCACAGAAGCAGTCTGTGCCCGTATGCAGCAAGACCTAGACAGCATTCAGGCTTGGGCTGATAAGTGGCAAGTAATATTTGTGCCACACAAGTGTCAGGCAAGGACCATCTCCAACAAGAGAGGATCTAACCATCACCCCTGATATTCAATGGCATTACCATCACTGAACCCCCCACTATCAACATTCTGGGGGTTACCATTGACCAGAAACTGAACTGGACTAGCCATATAAATACTGTGGCTACAAGAGCAGGTCAGAGGCTGGGAATCCTGCCGAGAGTAACTTACCTCTTGACTCCCCAAAGCCTGTCCACCATCTACAAGGCACAAGTCAGGAGTGTGATGAAATACTCTCCACTTGGCTGGATGAGTGCAGTTCCATCAACAATCAGGAAGCTGGATACCATCCAGGACAAAGCAGCCCCACTTGATTGGCACCCCATCCACAAACATTCACTCCCTCCATCACTGACACACAGCTAGTCCAGTTCAGTCACTGGTCAATGGTAACCCCCAGGATGTTGATGGTGGGGGGTTCAGTGATGGTAATGCCATTGAATATCAGGGGCGATGGTTAGATCCTCTCTTGTTGGAGATGGTCCTTGCCTGACACTTGTGTGGCACGAATATTACTTGCCACTTCTCAGCCCAAGCCTGAATGTTGTCTAGGTCTTGCTGCATATGGGCACGGACTGCTTCTGTGACTCCAGACCCACAGCAAAGTAATTGACTCTTAACTGCTCTCTGACTTACAGTACAAGATGCACTGTGGGAACTCACCAAGGCTCCTTAGGCAGCACCTCCCAAACCTGCAACCTCCACCACCTAGAAGGACAAGGGCAGCAGACACATGGGAGCACCACCACCTGCAAGTTCCCCTTCGAGCTATTCATCATCCTGACGTGGAAATATATCGGCCGTTCCTTCACTGTCGCTGGGTCAAAATCCTGGAACTCCCTCCCTAGGAGCACTGTGGGTGTACCTACACCACAGGGACTGCAGCAGTTCAAGAAGGTGGCTCACCATCACTTTCTCAAGGGCAATTAGGGATGGGCAACAAATGCTGACCTTGTCAACGACGCCCACATCCCATGAAAGAATAAATAAAAAAGTGTGGGCCAGACTGGGTAAGGATGGCAGATTTTCTTCCCTAAAGGACATAAGTGAACCAGTTGATGGATCCCTGCTCCTGCTGATGCTTTATTAATTGGACTGGTTGTGGGCTTGACTAGAAGCTATCTGAATGGGCCCATAAAGGAAAGATTGGCTGTGATAAAAGAAGAGCGACAGGGTTCTGGTAGCAATTATAACCGTGTCTGTCTTTGTGTGTTCGAGTGTATCTGTACCTCGGACTGTACTACAGAGAATATGTGCAAGTTTCCACAGTGAGGGATAACCACCCCCTTCCGAATTAGTTTTGAAGACAGGTTTCCCGAGGTGTAATACCATCCTTCCTGCCTTGATCTGCTCCCCCTCTTTTTAATCCCCCCCCAGTAAAATGAGCCCCATCCTCCATCTCCCTCTCTAACCTTCCCCCTCTATCACCCTTTCCTTCCTTCCTCTCTATCTCTCTTTCCCTCTCTCTCTCCCCTTCTTTCTCTTCCCTCACCCTTTTTATTCACCTTTTACCTAAGACATTAACTCTTCCCGAGGTCAGGATTCATGGACACCAGAGGGATTGGACAACGATGACCTGTGAGAACCTTGACCCCATCACCCCCCACCTCCCCCATTCCCCTCCCCCTGCAGACCCTCCTCAGACTGAGTGCCACTATCTGACCATGATCAGCCATCTCAGACCAGGAAGTAGACCTGGAACATGCTTCAGATATTTGGTAGATCGGAGTGCCTGTGCCTGCTGGACAGAGATCTCAGAGGGTTATAATTCAAAAGATCATGTTTGGAATTGTTGCCTTACAAGGTAACTCAGCCCAAAGCCAATAGCCCTGGAGCACCCCATTGTAGGGAAGGAGCCCTAATGGTTGCCAACTAGGGCCCAGTGCACTCCTATTAAATCACTTTTTGCTGTTGTGGTAAAATGCCAGTGTTTGATGTGATTGGCCAGTGGTCTTTTACTAACCTCAAATGCGTTAACCAATGATTGTGCATGCACCTGAGAGACTGTTGGTGTCAAAATGGGGAGTCATCTCACTGAAGGAGTGTTTTCTCTCTGTTTCTTTTTCTCCCTGTCAGCTTTCTCACTCTCTTTCCTCTTTTCTCTCTTTTTTCACTCCTCTTTCTCTTCTCTTTCTCTCTCCTCTCTCTCACTCCCTCTTCTCTCTCTCTCTCTTTTCTCTCTTCTTTTCTCCTTTTATTTCTCTTTCTTTTCTCTCACTCCTTCTCCTCTCCCGTGTATGTGTATGTGTGTGTCTCTCTCTCTCTCTCTCTCTCTCAAGGTTGTAGTTGGGGTTGGAGATGCATAGAATTGTCTCACAAACTCTTTTTAATTGCACTGTAATAGCGTGAGTTGGTATTTTGGTGGCATTTTCCATATTTGCCTCCAAACTAGATTAAACACAGGAAACCAGAAGTTGCTAGGAGACCATAGCAGTTGGTCATAGGGTTGTAGAATGTTTAATATAGAACAGTGCCCCAAAGTTAATTACTTTATATTTACTTCTTTCAGTTACATTTACTTACTATCAAGAATTTAGTGAGAGGTTGTGAAGCGATGTTGAGACATAAGTCGAGATTTTCCAATTCTGCTGAAATTTAGAGCCAAATATCTGTTTTTACAGACTGGAAGTGTGATGTTTGCAGTCAGTACTGGGAGGGGAATCTCATTCCGATAGCAGGGGAGAGAGGAGGAGAGGAAGAGGAGGAAGTGTGAGGTTTGCCCGTCAACCACACCCTGTTTAGCACAGACTAGATGGTAGGATTTATACAGAGATCTAGAATTGATGTTCACAATATTGTCAAGTGGGACTCTTTTCTCTAGTAAAGAGAAGGATGAACGGTGACCTGATAGAGATCTTTAAAATTATGACAGGATTTGATAGGGTAGATGTATAGAAGTTAGGGGAGAACAGAACAAGGAGCTTATAAACATCACTGTTACTAATAAGTGCAATTGTGAATTCAGGAGAACCTTCCTTACCCAGAGAGCGGTGAGAAGCTGGAACTCCCTACCACAGGGAGTGGTTGAGGTGAATAGAATAGATATATTTAAGGGGAAGCTGAAGGGAACTGAAGCACGAGAGAGAAAGGAATAGAAGGATATTCTAATAGGGTGCGATGAAGTGAGGTGGGAAGGAGCTCACTTGGAGAAGAAAAGCCAGCATGACTGGGGGGAGGTTAGTGGGGGGGAGCGATTAGCCTGTTTCTATGATGTGAGCGGTGAGATCTTGGAATGGGGGTTGAGGTGAGACTCTGAAACAGCTCTCTGAATGTTAACCATCTGAGGGCGACACCTCTCACCCAGCACTGAGACACTAAACTCTGCTGCTTTCCATTTTGCCTCATCGCTCTGTTTAACCCACGCTCCGCTGCTGCTGGTTTACCCTCCTCCGTCTTGTTTTATAATATTTGTCTTTGGCCTTTTTTCGACTGGTCCAGGAACTGAAGAACTTCAAATCCATCTTCCAAAAAGTAAGTTGTGGCTGGTGTTAGGGCCGAAGGCTGTTGACTTAGTTCGGAATAATATTTTTTTTAAAAAAACAAAGCAATGCTGGGAAAACTCAGCAGGTCAGGCAGCATCTGTGGAGCGAAACAGAGTTGACGTTTTGGGTCAAGTGACCTTTCATCGGAACTTTTCATTTATTCTGAATTAAGGTCACTCAACCTGAAACGTTAACTCTGTTTCTCTCCACAGATTTTTTTTTGTATTTTTTCATTCACAGGATGTGGGCGTCGCTGGCTAGACCAGCATTTATTGCCCATCCCTCATAGCCCTCGAGAAGGTGGGGGTGAGCTGCCTTCTTGAGCTGCTGCAGTCCCTGTGCTGTAGGTGCACCCACAGTGCTGTTAGGGAGGGAGTGCCAGGAATTTGACCCAGCGACGGTGAAGGAACGATGATTTGCCTGACCAGCTGTGTTTTTCTGGTATTTTTTTGGTTTTTATTTAGGATTTCCAGCATCCACAGTATTTTGCTTTTATACATCAAAAAATGTTGTGTTTCCTGAAAACCTGAAATGAAATTACTCTGATATCTGTTTCAAAATCTAATTCATATAAGTCCCTGTCTCTTTCAACCTCTTCCAGAATCTCGTGTGTTTCACCCATTCTGACCACTCACACATCTCCAATTTTCATCACTCACCATTGGCGGCCGTGCCTTCAGCTGCCTGGACCCCCAAGCTCTGGAATTCCCTCCATAAACCTCTCCACCTCTCTCTCTCTCTCTCTCTCTTTTAAAACACCCCCTAAAACCTGCCTCTTTGACCAAGCTTTTGGTCACCTGTTCTAATATCTCCTTATGTGCCTCAGTGTCATACTTTGTTTGATAATGCTCCTGTGACGCACCTTAGGGTGTTTTGTTACTTTAGAGCGCTATACAAATGCAAGTTGTTGTTGAGTTTGGGTTCTTTGGTAACAAACACTATATGACACCCAGGGACATTGTTGTTGGAACCACATTTGGAGCTGGGTTCAATATCAGTTGGACCCACTGGGCTGCGGGGTTGCTGGGCGCAGTGGGGTTGTGGGGTTGCCGGGCGCAGTTGGGGTTGCCAGGTGCAGTGGGGTTGCGGGGTTGCTGGGCGCAGTGGGGTTTCTGGGTACAGTTGGGGTTGCCGGGCGCTGCGGGGTTGTGGGGTTGCTGAGCGCAGCAGGGTTGCCGGGTGCAGTGGGTTGCCTGGCGCAGTGGGGTTGTGGGGTTGCCGGGCGCAGTGGGGTTGTGGGGTTGCCGGGAGCAGCGGGGTTGTCTGGCGCTGCGGGGTTGCCTGGCGCAGTGGGGTTGTGGGGTTGCTGAGCGCAGCAGGGTTGCCGGGCGCAGCGGGGTTGCCGGGCGCAGCGGGGTTGCCGGGCGCAGTGGGGTTGTGGGGTTGCCGGGCGCAGTGGGGTTGTGGGGTTGCCGGGCGCAGTGGGGTTGTGGGGTTGCCGGGCGCAGCGGGTTTGTGGGGTTGCTGAGCGCAGCGGGGTTGCCGGGTGTGGTACTAAGGCTCTCAGATCATGAACATCCAATTTCAATAACCGCTCTATACATGAAGAGGAGGAATACTAACTCTCAGGGAGAGCAAGAGAAAACAACGACCACTGTTCTTACTGTGCCTTTGATGTAGAAAAAACTTCCCAAAGTGTTTAAAACCGGTGGCCGATTTTAGGAAAATCCCTGGGGGAGCTCCTTTCCAATCCTGGAAGGCCCAGCAGCCAACTTTCAGGAGCCTACAGGGCAGTGCAATTGGCTTCTGCATTGCTTGGCTATGCTGCCACACATGGCCAAATAGATCTGTTGGTTGCTGCTGCAGAATGAATTATTGCAGTGTGGCTATTACATCGATATGGTGGCTTCCATTCACTGCTTATGCATTGCTGCACCACCTTAAATCCCCAGAATAACCCTTCCCCATGATTCTTGGCATCCACAGACTCTATAATGCTCTTGTAGGGGTCCAATATGAACTGGGTCCTCGGAGCAAACTTGCATTTTCCAGCTGCCTGTTGGCTCCTTCCCTACACCCTCCTGGCTGCCCATTGGCTCCTTCCCTGTTCGCTCCTGGCTGCGCATTGGCTCCTTCCCTGCTCTCTCCTGGCTGCCCATTGGCTCCTTCCCTGCTCTCTCCTGGCTGCCCATTGGCTCCTTCCCTGCTCGCTCCTGGCTGCCCATTGGCTCTTTCCCTGCTTGCTCCTGGCTGCCCATTGGCTCTTTCCCTGCTTGCTCCTTCCTGCCCATTGGCTCCTTCCCTGCACCCTCCTGACTGCCCATTGGCTCCCTCCCTGATCGCTCCTGGCTGCCCATTGGCTGTTTAGTTACAGGCTAACTTTTCTCTGCATCTATCCAGTTGCTCAGCTGCAGCATTGATACGCAACTTCCAAAGAAGGGAACAACTTGTGGGAGAGACCAAAACTAGAGGCCATAAATATAAGATAGTCATGAATAAATCCAATAGGGAATTCAGGAGAAACTTCTTTACCAAGAGAATGGTGAGAGTGTGGAACTTGCTACTGCAGTCAAATAGCCTAGGTATATTCAAGGGGAAGCTAGATAAAAACACCAGGGAGAAAAGATTGGAAGGATCTACTGATGGGTTGAGATGAAGTAAGGGTGGGAGGAAGTTTGTGTGGAGCACCAACACTGGATGGGCCGAGTGGCCTGTTTCTGTGCTGTATATACTTTAATTCTCTGCAACCAAGTGAAGATTTGTCTTTTATATGTTACAGACTGGAAAAAAATCAGTGAAAGCCATTCTGTGGGTGTCTGCTGATGGGCTGAGAGTGGTGGATGATAAGACAAAGGTGAGATTACTCCACGTCGTTGGACACAGCTTCTCGTTCCTTCAGTAAAGGAAAGCTGGGCCCTTTGAGGGAACCGCATAGTCTTCACTAATAAAAACAGAAAATGCTGGGAAAAGTCAGCGGCTCTGGCAGCCTCTGTGGGGAGAGAAATGGAGTTAACGTTTGGAGCCCAATATGACTCTTCCTCCGAAGTTCTTGTGAAGAGTCATATTGGACTAAAAACGTTAGCTCTGTTTTTCATCGCCACAGACGCTGACAGTCCCTCAGCTTTTCCAGCATTTTCTGTTTTATTCCATACTTCCAGCATCTGCAGAATATTTCTTTTATTGTAACATCGTCTTCGGCCTACAGTTTATGACGAATCTGTTGCTTAGCAACATGTTTTCCCACTCCAAATGTGGGTATGATTGGTGCGCTGATGTCAAGGCAGAAATTGACTTAAATTGGCAGAACTGCAGTTGTTATTATACGGAAGATAATTACTGGTGTGGCTCTGGCCATTGTTAATGGTTCATCAAAATATTTGACGCAGAGGCCCATTACTGCATCAGTCTGCTTTAAAAGTGCTTGGCTCAGTGGGTAGCACTCACGCCTCTGAGTCAGAAGGTTGTGGGTTTGAGTCCCACTCCAGAGACTTCAGCATAAATTCAAAGCTGACACCCCCAGTACAGAACCGAGGGAGCGCCGCACTGCCCGAGGCGCCGCTTTTTGGGCCAGACCTTAAACTGAGGCCTCATCTGCTTGTCGAGTGGACGTAAACGATCACGTGACACTATTTCGAAGACGAGCGAGGGGGGAGTTCTCCCCGGTGCCCTGGCCAATATTTATCCCTCAGTTGATGCCACTAAAAGCAGGTTTTCTGATCGTTAACACACTGCTGCTTTGTGGCATCTTGCTGTTCTCAAATTGGCCATCACGTTTCCTACATTTCAGCAGTCCCTCATTGGCTGTAATGTGCTTCGGGAGGTCCTGTGGCTTTTTAAATGCAAGGTGCCCCCCCTAACCCCCGCAGTTGATATCTGATCCGGAACCCATTTGGATTTTTCTTGCACTTTCAAATTAGTCCCTTTCTTCGCCTTTCTACAACATCAGTCATACCTTCAGTCTCAGACTCCCGTTGTCCACGCGATTCGCAAGAGCGGATCGGTTTGTTCTTTTTTTTAACACAAAAGAATTTCTTGACGGAGGGTGGGATTGCAAACTGATGCGGATGGGCCCTCGTTAACCCACTTGAACAGAACTGTTGAAAATCCGCTCTCAGAAATGACTCAGTCACTGGCGTCCTGCGCCATGTCCCACTTTTAAAACACTGCGGGGGGGATGTGATCAACTGTGACCCGTTTAAAATAAATAACTAAACTCGCATTTCTTTGAGTCACACGAGGCACTGGGACTGCGGAGAGGCAGAGCTGCTGAATTCCTCTGTTTTCGTGAACAAAATCTTCATTGATCCATTGAGGTCTTTTTGACCAGTGTCCCTGAGCTAAAACAATGATCCAATTACAAAGGGCTCTGTTGAAAATGTCGGGAAAAGCTCAATTCATTGTCCAGTTGTGTGGTTCAGAAATACTTGCCTGCCCACTCACCTCCAGTTCCTTTTTAGCACTTACTGTAAGTGTATTGAACTGTGTGGGGAAGTCATTAAGGGGTCTATACTGAGGAACCACAGCCGTGCAGTTCAGATCTGCAACCAACTGCGTGAGATTTTATCAGCAATCTGGTTTGGAATCATTAGATGGTTACAGCACAGAAGGAGGTCACTCAGCCCATCGTGTCTGTGCTAGCCCTTTGAAGGAGCCATCCACCTACTGCCACTTCTCTGTCTTTTCCCCATAGCCCTGCGAATTTTTCCTTTTCCATTAATGATCTAATTTCCATTCGGATGCCTCGATTGATCCTGCTTCCTCCTCACCCTTGGATGCGTTCCAGATCCTAACCACTCACTGCATGAAAATGTTTCTCCTCATGGTAACCATTGCTTCTTTTGACAATTACCTTAAATTACCTGTGCCCTCTGGTTCTCCATCCTTCCACCAATGGTAACAGTCTCTCCCTATCTACTCTGTCCAGACCCCCCCCCCCCACCGTCATGATTTTGAACACACCTGTCAAAATCTCCTCTCAGCCTCCTCTTCTCCAAGGAAAAGAGTCCCAGCTTCTCCAATCGATCTATATAATTGAAGTTGCTCATCCCTGGGATCATCCTCGTGAATCTATTCTGCACCCTCTCCAATGTTTCCACGTCCTCCTTTTAACTGACTTTCTCTTCCTTCTCTCCGTTCCTCAGGACCTCATTGTGGATCAGACCATCGAGAAGGTTTCATTCTGCGCTCCCGATCGTAACTACGACAAAGCGTTTTCCTACATTTGCCGGGACGGTACCACACGACGATGGATCTGCCACTGTTTCATGGCACTGAAAGACTCGGTGAGGCGACGCCTTGAACTTAAACTCTCCCTTGCGTTCAAATCCCTCTGACTTCACCCTCCACCCTATCTCTGTAACCTCCTCCAACCCTACCCCCCCCTCCGACATTTCCACACTGCACCAATTCCACCCTCTTGCACATCTCCGATTATAATTGTTCCACCACTGGGCCCTAAGCTCTGGAATTCCCTCTCTAAACCTCTCCGCCCCGCTCCCCGCCTTTTAAGATGCTCCTTAAAACCTACCTCGTTGACTGAGCTGTTGGCCACCAATCCTAATACTGCCTCATGCATTTTGTTTGTTAACGCTCCTGTGAAGTTATAAAAATATTCAAGGTGGGGGGGAGGGCAAACGGGCTGTTTGGATGATTCTTGACTGTCTGCCCCTTGGGTAGCTCATATCTGTTTGCTTTCCAATTGGCTATGGGACATGGGTAACCAATGGTGGGGGTGGGGAGATCGCAGGTCATGTGATGAAACCTCCTGGATTGCGTCCAATCGTGTTGGAAGCCTTTTTTTTGGGTGGGAGGTCCCCCTCCCCAAACTCCTTCCTTTACACTTGAACCTGTTTATATAACAAAACAAAAGCCCCCACCCTCCCCAGACTTCATCCCACACCCCTCCATTGACTGTCCTGTGCCCTGTTACAGGGGGAGCGCCTGAGTCACGCGGTGGGCTGTGCGTTTGCAGCCTGCCTGGAGAGGAAGCAGAAACGGGAGAAGGAGTGCGGGGTGACAGCTTCCTTCGACGCCAGCAGGACAAGCTTCACGCGGGAAGGATCCTTCAGGGTCACCACAGCCTCCCAACAAGCCGAGAGGGAGGAGACAATGAAGCAACTGCAGGACAAGAAGAAAGGTGAAGGTGGAGGGAAGCCACAAGGGAGACATTGTTCCTTACGTCAAGCGCCTCGGGATTGTGTAAATGCCCCGACTGCCATCCAGTTGAGCAGGATGGTGACCACCCAGTACAAAATAATTTCAAATAGGAAGCCACATGCCATTTATAAAATAGTGATTATCCCACCTCAGAGTATTGATGGTGGGCCCTCCCTTGGAATCCCTGGTAGCAATTTGATGTAACTCAGTTACTTAAAGAAATAGGAAGAGGAGGAGGCCATTCAGCCCTTCGAGTTTGGTCTGCCATTCAATACATTCATGGTTGACCTTCCATTTGGTCCACTTTCCTGCCATATCACAAAACTCCATCAAACTCCGCCTTGAATATAATCAAAGAGTCAACATCCACAGCCCTCAGAGGGTGCTTCAGAGGCAATCGCACTTACACACAGGCCAAGACTGGGTAAGGACAGCAGATTTCCTTCCCTAAAGGATGCTGGCGTTCCATTTTGGGATTTTCCAACATGGTCACTTTTACTGGGACCAACTTTTTATTTCCAAACGACCGAGGTGAGATTAAGCTCCCCTTCTCTAGATTACCAAGTCGAGTAATATAATCGCCAGATACGTCCATAACCCGATGCTGTGTGGCGTACAAATAGTCGTTTGGTGGTACAGAACTTGAGGATTTCTGAAAGGAGAGATGTTGAAACTTTTCATCTTGCACTCATCAGGGCACTTTCACAAGAATAGCAATATAAGGGGGAAAAAAAACAATTTATACTATGAGAAGAGACTGCTGATGGGTTGGCAGGTGGAGTCTGATTGGTAGTGGCATTGCCATGAAGAATGCACTAGTGATGGTGACTGACAGTAAACTGCCAAGCATTGTTTGACGTTTAAACCAGGCAGCTTGACCCTGATTGGTCAAGCATTGCCCTGAGGAATGGCAGTGAATGGCTGCACCTATTTTGTTTAACTGAAACAGGCATAATTTGTGTACATGTGCTTTCTGCCTGCAAAGAACAGGGCCAGGTCTATTAATATATGTAGCTTCCAGTACCCACAAATGTGCTACACTGAGCCAGACTGACAATCTTAAATTGGTTGTCAGTGTAACTCTTAGCGCACTGAGGATTATTTAGCAAATGTTGTCCAATCACGGAATCACAGCTAATATTGGGCACTGTGTTCCGAGTGCAAGGTGTTTCTTTCTGCAGCGATGCTATGTGGTGCGACGGGAGCTTGAGGGGAACCAGAGCGATGGGCTGATGGCCTCTTCCGGTCACTGATGTCTTGTTTTCGTCCACAGCTGAGACGGTGGTGACAGGCAGCCCCGCGACCGGATCGGGACTCCCTCCGCCCACCAGCAGCTCCCCCCCGCAAGGGGCGGCCTCGCCGGTGGACAAGAACGACCCAAACTACCAACACGCCATCCCACGCAGACACGCGCCCTTGGAGCAGCTGGTGAGACAGGGCTCGTTCCGCGGCTTCCCGGCGCTCAGTCAGAAGAACTCGCCTTTCAAGCGCCAGCTCTCTCTCCGGCTCAACGAGCTGCCGTCAACCTTGCAGAGGAAGACTTCAGACTTTCAGGTCAAAAGTCCAGGTGAGACCACCCCCACCCCCCCCCCCCCCCCATCTCCAGTTGTCCCTGTTCATTCGCATAATTCTTCATTCACAGGATGTTGGCATCGTTGTCCAGGCCAGCATTTGTTGCCCATCCTTCATAGAATTCCAACCCATTGGCTTGTTAGTTCATGTCAGGGGGCAGCTAAGAGTCAACCCCATTGCTGTGGGTCTGGAGTCACGTGTAGGCCAGACCGGGTAAGGACGGCAAATTTCCTTCCCTAAAGGGGCATTAGTGACCCAGATGGGTGTTTACAATAACTCGGTAGTTTCATGATCCACTATTCCTGAAGTTACTCTTTACCCCAAATTTGTTTATTTAATTAACTGAATTTAAATTCCTCTGCTGCCGTGGTGGGATTTGTACTCGTGCCCCTGGCTCATCAGTCCAGGCCTCTGGGTTACTAGTCCAGTGACATAACCACTATGCTACCATACCTGTGAATTTCAGAAAGAAAGAACCTGCATTTATATAGCACCTTTCACAACTTCAGGAAGTCCCAAAGCTCTTTACAACTAGTTTTTGAAGTGTGGTCACTGTTGTAATGTAGGAAACATGGAAACCAATTTGTGCACAGCAAGATCCTGCAGACAGCAATGTGCTAATGACCAGGTAGATTAATCTGTCTTACTTATGTTGACTGAGAGATAAATGTTGCTCAGGATGCGGAGAACTCCCCTGCTCTTGTGCGAAACAGTTTTGTGGGATATTTTACGTCCACCTGAGACAGGGCCTCGGTTTAACATCTCATCTGAAAGACAGCGCCTCCAACACTGCAGCACTCCCTCAGTAACTGCTCTGGGAGTGTCAGCTGCGATTTTGTGCTCAAGTCTCAAATGGGACTTGAACCCACAACTTCTGACCCTGAGGTGAGACTGTGACTGGAAGCATTTCTACAGTGTTGACCTCAAGCTCTCCCAGGCCAGGTGTAGAATGATTTGCTGCATTGTCAGACAGTCTATCTGATAGATGCTAAACTGAAGCTCTATCTACTTTCCCTGTGAATCGTCTTGAGGTTGTTCGAGGCGCTATATAAATGTAAGTTTGGAACTTCCTCCCTAGCAGCACTGTGGGCGTACCTACCCCACATGGACAGCAGCGGTTCTAGAAGGCAGTTCACAACCACCATCTGAAGGGCAATTAGGGATGGGCGATAAATGCTGGCCCAGCCAGCGATGCCCACATCCCATAAATGAAAACAAAAATGCTCCTTCTATTCCTAATAGTGTGTCCCTTTTGGACTGCCAAAGACAGTGTGAATCATCTATAATTCTGGCAATCGGTCAGCCTGTCCATTAGCCCTGGACGGTGAGCACTATAAAGTTCCCATTTCCATTAGACTGTGGTTGAGTACCCTCATGTCATTAGGTACGGGAAATTGAGCTTGACGTCCAGTTGTCGAGGTCAAAGGTCAGTGTGCTAAGCCAGGACATCATCCAATTCTACTCATTGCATTGCATCCAGGGTATGTTTCAGCTGTGGCTCACTGGGTAACACAGTCACCTCTAACTCAAAGTTACAGGTTCAAGTCTCACTCCAGAGACTTGAGCACCTAAGCTGGTTGTCCCATCACTGATACTGAGGGAGTGCTGCATTGTCAGAGGTACCACCTGTCTATTGAAGCTTCAGTTTAGTGGCTATCTCCTCTCCCTGAGGTTGTTCAAGGCACTATATAAATGCATATCTGTTTTCATCCCCTCTCTCAAATTCTAGCTGACTTACAATAAACAGGTTGACCTGGTTCCTTTAGATCTGCTTTTCTTAATGTTTTAAATGCCAAGGACATTGGGCAACTTGGCAAGCGATAGACTGTCTGTCAGATTCAATGGATGGTTTCAGTAATAGACTTTTCTTCCAAACCATTTGTGTGGCTGCCTCTATGGAGCGTCCCTAGTGGTTATGGTCTTCAGTTTGCAGGGACCTGCACTTGCTGAGTCTTTTATTTTTGGGAGCGTTTTTTCTCTTTCTCGAGTGGCACAATTTCCCTCTTGAGCTGTTGCCTCTACTCAGCCTCCAGGAGGTGGGAAAACTGCAGAACTCTCCAGGGATGGGTGGCCATCTTGGTCCAGGAGTTGTCCTGTTTGCATCCTGTCGGACTGAGCGTGCTCAGTCCTGCCTAGTGCTGCCATGCACCATTCCCACCATTAGAGGACGCTGGCAGGCAGTGTGAATGTTATACTGTGATGCCCACTGGAGTCAAAATGTAGAAACTGCCATTGGCTCTTGGACTGCGCACTATGAACCCTGGACTCACTGAGCAGTTCTGGGCAACACACCTTAGGAAGGATTTATTGGCTTTGGAGGGAATGCAGTGTAGATTTACCAGAATGAGACCTGGACCCCAAGGGTTTAATTACAAAAAGGGATTACACAAACTGGGATTCCCTGGAATTTAGAAGGGCAAGGAATGCATTGATTGAACTTTTCCTGATATTATGGAGAAATGGATGGGGTAGATAGAGAGAAATTGTTTCTGCCAACTTTGGGGGGAGGGGGTGGTCTGGGACTAGAGGGCAGGGTCTAACAATTAGATCCAGACCTTTCAGAAGTGAAATTAGGAAACACTTCTACACACACAGGGAAGGAGAAGTTTGGAACTCTCTTCCACAAATGGCAATTGATGCTCCATCAATTGTCAATTTTAAAACTGAGATTGAAAGATTTTTGTTATCCAAAGATATTAAGGGATATGGGGCAAAGGTGGGTATGTGGACTTAGGTCACAGATCAGCCATGGTCTCATTGAATGCCGGAACAGACACACAGGACTGAATGGCCTCCTCCTGTTCCCATGTTCCTAAATACCTGGGGATGTTTGGAGAGGGGTGGTGAAGTAGGCAGGGGATTCAGAGAAGATTGGAATTTCCGCCTGCCAGCTATTGCCTTTCTTGATGCCCATTCAAAATTCCAGGATCACGGCCCACTTAACTGTTCAGAGATCTTTGATCTGATCTTATATTTGGAGGCGGCTTGGCAGAAACAGCTCAAGAGTTTGGTTGGCATCTCAATGGTGCTGATACTTTGGATTATTTCTGGTTTGCTTTCTTCCCCAGTGCCCGAGTTTGACTCATCGCCCACCAATGAGCCTGATGACATCAACATCCTCTGCTCCCAGATAGACACATCTTCAAACAAACCTTCCACTGATCCATTCTCCTCCGCACCGGCCACCAGTTTGATTACAGTGACTGCTCCAACACTACCACCCCATGCACCTCAGGGTAAGGGCTTTCACTAAGGATTGCATTGAAAAGGACGCTCGATAAAGGCACAAGAGACGGTGCAGTGCAGTAGATTGGAAGAGTGTGGAGCATAAACGCCAGCATAGGCCAGTTGGGCTGAATGGTCTTTTTCTGTGCTGTAAAATTCTATATACTTCTAGGATTTGCACCTTGGCCCTGTTGTTGAGGTTAGTCAACACCTAGTAATGATGGAAACATTTCCTGACATTTCAGATGTTAAACTTGTATAGAATCTTGGGTTGACCACACTTGGAATACTGTGCATAGGTCTGGTCCTCTTCTTCCAATATGAATATAGAGGCATTGGGGAAGTTGCATAAAAAAATTGACATGCTCAATATCAGAATGGAGAGGAAACTAGGAGGAAAAGCTAAATGGGAGAGATTATCAGACAAAATTTGACACTGAGCCACATAAGGAGGATATTAGGACAGGGGACCAAAAGCTTGGTGCAAGATGTAGGTTTTGAGGAGCATCTTAAAAAAAGGGCGAGAGAGGCAGAAATCTTTAGAGAGGGAATTTTAGAGCTTGGGGCCCAGAAGGCACCTCTGCCAATGGTGGAGCGATTAAAATCAGGAATGTTCAAGAGTCCAGAAGTAGTGGAGCGCAGGGTTGTGAGGCTGGGGAGGGATTAGAGATAGGGAGGGGAGAGGCCATGAAGCGATTTGAAAACGAGGATAGGAATTTAAAATCGTGGTGTTGGCAGAGGGGGAGCCAGTGTGGATCAATGAGCACTGGACTGATGGGTGAACAGGACTTGGTACGAGTTAGGAAGGGGCATCAGAGATCTGTTCAAACTTGTGCTCATGGGAGGCGGGTGGAAGATAGGAGACTGGTCAGGAGAACATTGGAACAGTCACACTTCCATGAGTGAACAGACTGCCAAAACCCCCCCAAGAAACCCCAGCATGAGTATCAGGAGAATGAGCGAGATAATTGGAGGGTAGGGCTTGGGCTCTGTACAAGGGAGGGGCCAGGAAGTGTCTCCAGCAGCGCACCCTGATCCTCGGGCTTGCTACAAGAATTGTAACTTGCACTTCACTCGATTGTTTTCCCTCCTGTTAGGGAATGGAGGATGGGGAGATGTCACCACAGCCATAACCACCACCACAGCCAGCATGGCGTTCCAACCGAGCCATCGACGCACCCCGTCCGAGGCGGAGCGCTGGTTGCAGGAAGTGGCGAAGGCAGCTCGAGCTCAGCAACAGACCCTGGCGCCCACCACTGTCTCCATGCCAACCGGAATGCCAGCCTTCCCCATGGCGTTCGATGCAACCACCGCCCCGGTCAACCTGTTTGGCCCGCCCCCCATACAGCCCGCCTTTGTGCCCATGACCGCCTTTGCCCCCGGCCTGACCAACGGGATGCCTTACCCTGCCTCCAGTGTGCCGGTGGTGGGAATCACACCCTCGCAGATGGTGGCCAACGCCTTCGGCAGCGCCGCCGGTGCCCAGCAGGCCTCGCTCGCCCACCAAGCGGCCGCCGGCAAGGCCGCCTCCTTCCCGCCTGCTTTTGGCCTCGCCTCGTCTCCAGCCCCCACCATCGGCCACCACCCCAGGCCCATGCGGCAGGTCAACGGGTCAGCGGCCCCGAGCCAACCGGGGGCCATTGTCGGGCGCGGGACCTGGCCCCCTGATCCCGCACAGTTGCAGATGACACAGGAGGCCGACCAGTTTGAGGCACAGTGGGCCGCACTCGAATCAAAGTCCCAGCAGCGACTCGGGGCATTACCGACCAACCCGTTTTCTACCGACCTACAGAAAACATTTGAGATCCAGCTTTAAGGAAGTGACAGGAGATACAAAAAAAAAAGACTCTTCAGACCGAACTGTGTAACCACTAAGAAATATTTGTATTTTTCGTTTGAGAAGTGCCATTGGAAGGTGGCGATCAAGAGAGATGCCCTTGGTTTGTTCTTTTATCTGATTAAGACTTTGTACTTATATTGGGAAGTTAGATGAAGGCCAAGGTTTGTGGGTCGAGATGGACTTAGACTGAAAGAAAAACCCCAAGTGCAGTCTGTCGCTCGAGGGAACCACCAGAAAGAATGAACGGGCTGCATTTAAATGTGAACACAATCGGATCTGGGTACACCCAGACACATTCCTAGTAACCCTTGTAACAAATCCCATCCCAAATAGAGCAGTCATAGCTGGAAAATAACGGGAGAGAGTTCAAAGACCAAAACTTAAGGAATTCCTCCCTCCTCCACCTCATTCCAAAAACATAGAACAAATGAAGATTCTGCAGATGCTGACCAAGTGGGGCTTGAGACATTACAAAATTCAAAGGGTCATAACTGATCATCTTATTTGATTTAAAATTTTCCATTCCTCATGAGTGTTTTCCCTGTTTTTTTAAAGATATCAAACTGAACTCCACGTTATAACAGCAACAGCCTATTTTGCATAAAATGTGTCCGAGTTGTGGCAAGTGGAGCCTTTTTTGTTAGGCCTGGAGTTGCCTGGTTGCCTAAGTGGGAAAGGATCAGGAGGGAAGCAAAGGCCTTGGGTTTTGGGACGATTGTTGGATCTGTAGGCTTATGGACTTTTTCTTGACGGCTATTGTGTATGTGGTGGCCAGTTACACAATAGGCCACACCTGGCCTGAGGTTAACGTTCCTAAAAGAGGGTGCACGGCAGCTCCAGAACAATCTGGAAAAACTTGGAGACCCGATGCCTTCAGGGCTGTTTCTTGAGGGTGTCACCAGGCCTGGCAATGTGCAGGTGTAGGCACAGAGGTGGTAAAAATGACGACCAAACACAGCAGGGACCTGGTAAAGGTAGCTACAGTCATGGCTTCCAAGCCAAGAATGTGGCATGGCACACAATCTTTAGACTTAAGATAGGCTAGAAACGCTGTATATTCTAAGTCTTGTAGTTAAGAGGTATTTTGGTAAAGAATATATTTAATAAGGCTTTTGAAATGACCATCTCACTAAAACCTTGCCCACAAAATGGGAACCTAATGTGCTAATTCTCTCACGAGATGTAAAATCCCAGACACTGGAGAATGTTTCCTAAAACTTTACACCTTCAATGGGGAGCTATAGGACGGAGTGAGGGGATTGTCCGGAAAATGGTGGGTGCACTGGCCACTACTGGTGGCTGGCAGGCTTATGATTTCCTAATAAGCCGCTCACCGATAGAAAGTAAACTTTGGAAAGAGCTGGACTTCTGCCCCCAACCCCACATCCACTTCAAACTTGTAAGAGTCTCGGGTTTTGACTAGGCCCGCAGCCTTGAAAATGTTTCCTCTACCTCATGGCAGCTTTCCATTTTGATCTGGAATAGTTCCAAACTAGATCGAAAACCATTCAGGTTTATTGTAATGAGTGCGAACAGCACTAGATATCAGAGTAGAAGCTGTAGTGACCTCCTTTAGAGGTACCTGGAGTCGGGCGTTTGCCCTTTCTGGGTTGAGTTGACCGAGAGAGAGAGAATGCTTTACGAAGTAGTAGTTTTGTGCTGCCATTGTGAGAAATGGCCCCCCTTCATGCCTGTTTTTTTTTTAAACCTGTGGGGATAGGAGGAGGCTGCACACGCTCCTGTCCATCCTACCCTATCCTTTCCTCTAGATGATGGATCCCACCTTAGGTCAACTCTGCAAATCTCTTAGCAGTCCTGGCAATAGATGGCCAATGTGCAATCCCCAGGAGATCGAAACTTGGCTCTTCCTTGCCACCAGCAGCCCCTGCCTCTGTGTTCCAGTGGGTCGCTATTAAACCCTCGAAGCGTGAATGGAGAGATTGCATAGGGAGTCCCGGCAGCTGGTAAACAGAGCAATCAGCTAATTCCGTCATTACAGAGAATATCTTACTTCATTCTAGGAAGTCACTTGACAATCAGGATTTTGGAAAATTCAGTCCCTCATTCTATATTGAAGGGGTCAACAGCTCATTACCAACTCTGCCCTTAACCCATTTCTGTTTTCAGGTATGAAGCATCTCTACCCACAATCGCATTGGCATGATTTATGGGGTGCATTAATTGGCAACTGTGTTTTGTTACAGAAAGATTACTTGAAAGAATATGCCAAATGACATACTTATTTTGTAATAGAAAGTTAACCAATGTTGATTTTATTTGTATTATATTGAAGAGTACCCATCTTAAAATCCCAGCTCCTCCTGATGAGGCTCCTACACAGGAATGCATAAACAGGATCCTTCCCATGACAAGGAATGCAACCCGATCTGCGGGAATGGGCTAGGATCAGGCCCAATGGCCTTCCTCAAACCACTATCCATGTCACCTTACCTGCCTGGAATGAGGCAGGGAGGGAATGTGAACTTCCCCATTGCTGAATGCACAAGTCTAGCCCAAGCACTATACTTCCAAGTTTAAGAAATGCCATTGAACTTCAACCCTGAAACCTACGTTTGTCCGAGGACTTTGCGAAGGAATCTACCGATGGCAAACTGATTGAGCAGGTGATGGTGTTTAGTGTTCAGGAAACCCCCTTAAAGGGACAATCCTTGGGCTTAACACGCAATTTTCAATAATTACCTGTCTTTGGTCAATTAATATTTTGATTTTATCTTTGCACTTTTAGTAGAAATCTGGGATGGTATTTTCGATGATTCCGTCTTGATCTGATCCTTAATGCTGTTGCCACAAATAGGTCTTGATGACAGGAAATGTTTTGGGTTGGGGAGGGGGCAGTGCCGAGGTTTAGCTGCTCCCTGTAGTTGCTGGAGACTGACTGCTCCCTTATTACCTCGAAATGCAGCATCTTCCCTCCTGGTCCTCGCAGATGAATTCCCACCAGACCCCCCCCCGCTACTGTCCACCATTTCCCTCCTGAATGAGTCCTGGATGAGGCCAATAATACCTGCAGAACCGTTTCCTATCTGTCGGGGAGTCCGTTCCACATGTCGGTCAGTTTGTGTGCACAGCCTTAAGAGGAACTCTGTACACCTTGTCCTAAGACTCCAGTGCTGGTCCAGGGAAACAGAAGAAGTGGACAGTGCCTGATGGATATTGAAGATTATTCCCCTTAGTTTAAATGTTGGGCATAAATTACATCAATTGAACCTTGGCTGTCGACCAACTCAAATGGAGGATTTGCCACAACTACAACCTGTATTCATGTGCCTTTTAATGAAGTAAAATTACCCAAGGTGCTTCACAGGAGCATTATCAGACCCCATGTGACATCAAAACCACATAAGGAGACATTAGGGCTGGTGGCCAAAAGCTTGGTCAAAGAGGTCGGTTTGAAGGAAGTCTCGAAGGAGGAGGAGGAAGGGGCAGATGAGTTTAGGGAGGGAATTCCACAACTCTAGGGCCCAGGCAGCCGAAGGCTCCACCGCCAGTGGTGGAGCGATTAAAATTAGGGATGGATTAAAATTAGGAGGCCGGAATTGGAGGAGAGCAGAGATTGTGGAGGGTTGTGGGGCTGGAGGAGGATGCAGACAGAGCGTTTTGAAAACAAGGTTGAAGAAACAAGTGGATGCCGAGTGACTGCATTGCAAGAATTTAATCATTTAAACTCTGAATTTTGCTCTCAAGGGCTGGCATTGCCATCTGAAGGCCTTGATTAGATTAATATCATCCTTCCCTGATTCCCGTTAAATTTGCTTCGTATTATTGATCCCTCCTCCTTGATAATGTTGGGTTTTATCCTGCAGTGCAGAATTTAAGTTGTAAATTATTAAGTGGGGAAAGGAATGTAAGAGCCACTTTTTTCGAGCAGCTTTTCATTTGAGTATTAATGAAAATGTGTGTAACAAGGCCAGTTGCCATGGTTACAATGATAAGGCCACAATCTTCCCCTTGGCAATCATTGGCTGTAACCAATCTTACCGTTTGCGTGTTGGCTCTCAATTACCTGAATCAATTTGCCTGTCAGTGGCCTGTTTAAAGAAACTGATCTCCAGTTATTGGACAAATCCCTTCCCAATGCGCAACCATTGGTTTATCAATAGGTTAATTGTGATATGGTTAACCGTTGTTAATCCCAAGCCAGGAAGCTAGTATCAATAGGTGTGCAGACAATTTGGAAGCAATTAGAAGCATAAAACTCTTATGGCTGAGGAGGAGACCATTTGGCTCATTGAGTCTTTACTGGCTCTTTTGAAGAGCAATCTAGTTAGATCTATTCCCCTCTACTCTTTCCCCATATTCCTTTCATTTTAAAGAATTTAGCAATTCCCTTTAAAAGGCCACTATTGAGTCTGTATCCACCACCCTAACTGGCTGTGCTTTCCAAGTCTATCCACTTGTTGCATGAAAAGGTTTTTCCTCATGTCGCCTCTGCTTATTTTTCCAACCATCTTCAACCTGCGCCCTCTGGTTATCGACACTTCAGCCATTCCTCAGCTTCATTGATGCTTGATGTTCAGTTGAGTTTGTTGGCCATTGCTGAGTTAGTGGTCTACAGGTAAAGAAGGTGTTGACAATCACCAAGAATGCTGGGAGATATGGCAGGGTTTGTTTTTGGCCGATGTGTTAGGACAGTGGACTGCAGAGGTGGATGCAGAATCCACTGTTGCTTTTCGATGGGAATTGGATAAATATTTGTAAAGAAAACATTTTAAATGGATAAGGGAATGAGATGAAGCAGATAGCTCTTCAGAGAGCTAGCAGGGGCAGAGTGGGATGAATGGCCTCCTGACCTGTAAGATGCAATTCTAGAAGGTCATTCAAGCCAAAGAGCCTAAGCTGTTGTGGTGCCCGTGGCAGTTCCTGATCTTTTTAACCCAGGTTTGTTGCCCATTCATCAGATCCCTCAATAACCCCACCTCCTAAATAATGATGTTATCTCCCTGTTAACATCTCCAATTGCCTGTGCATCTGTTTTCTCCTGGCAAACTGCACACAATGTTTTCACAGCCCTTGGTGTGAGAGACTTTCACTTGGCTTCACCTCCAACCGATATCATTCGCGTCTGTTGCCAGTGATAAGACCCAGTCTTAACTCCAGCTTGTTTGTTTTGCACATCTTCACACTCTTTTCTGCCTCGGAGAGTGTTTGAAGGATTTTCAGGCTGAATAACAACCTCTTGAGCTGCATCGTGAACATTCCTTACACGGCTGAAGTGGCACTTGAACCCAGGCCCATCCAGCACAGAGGCAGGAGTGCTACCAACTGAGCCACAGGCCTGGCTAAACTCTAACCATGAAAAGAACAGTATTGCACTGGGACTTGGCAATGAGTTGCTAGCATGCTTGGACCGAGTTCTCCATCTCTTGCTCCGTTGGAAGAGTTTCCAAAATAGTTGCCCAATTTTCCGAATTTCCATATTAAAACTTCCTTTGTTGTGTTGTTGATGAGACGGAGAGTAACTTCAAACAAAATTGCAAAACCTAGAACCTTCTGTTTGCTCCCAGAAGCTGGTTATTAATGGAACACAGTTAACTGGACCTCAAAGTCCCAAGGGCCTGTGGAATCCCAGCCTGAGGGAGCATTTGAGCTGTTATCTACACATGGAAATGTTTCTTAACCTCTTGGTCAATGGTTGGATCAAGATATTTGCTGTGTAGTTTTGGAATGGCTCTCCGAGAGGGGAAGGAGGGGACTGGAGAAAGCTGGGCCTTTTGGAAGGTTGTCTTCACAAACTCTGTACTCCTCGCCCACCCTGCCCTCCTTTTATTTTTGGGGGGAAAAAAACCTAATAGCAACTGTAGTCCAGACTGTAATTGGGATTTAACATGGGCAGTGGTGTGAAGAATAATGAGAATGTAACTATTGAGCTGAAGGATAGAAAATGCCTCTCCCATTTATACCTGGGGGCAATAGGTTAACCGAGTTAGGGCAGTGGTTTTCTGGGTCTCGGTGCTTGCAATGACAAACCTTTTCGGAAGGCTGGTTAACAGACATGCTTGGTACCAAGGAAAATCGAGCATTCGGTAGTTTGGCAGCTGACCAGGCTGACAACAGTTTGGCAGTGAAAAGAGCTCCCACAAGATCGAGTACAGTGCCACTTTACTTCATTAATGGACCCCTTGCTCTAAGGAGCCACTTGGTCTGTCTCTCCCCAAATGGCCAAGGCGGTTAAACCTCTAAAAAGAAGCCCAAAGTATGGATATCAAGACCAACCCTTCAACTGAAAAGCAAACTCCTCAATTCTAACTTTTTGTTTTAAATTATTCCTCAACTCCACCCAGTAACAATCCCTCCACCATTTCCACTGCATTTGTGACTCCAACAAATTACAGCTTGTTCTTAAATAATTATAAACTGTTTATAGTTTATACATCTTTATTGCTTTTTTTTTTTAAAATACCAGTAATATATTGCATTAAATTAAATTTTTTTTTGAAGAATCTAACTTTGCTAAGATTGAGAAGCTGCTTGGGCAAGGCCTTTAATCAAACTGGAAACCTTTTATCTATGGTTGTCCCAGGCACCATTATTGGACCCAGATGTTCCAATGGACTATTTGGCCTTGAGGTCATCACAAGCCTAATTCCACCCCAGCTGTGGTGGTGAGAGTCACTTTAACTGTGATCAGGAACAGATTCCCCTCCTGTCAACCATCACCCCACTATCTAGGTCGTAGCTACGATCAGCTAGCTCATCGTAGAGCAACGATTGATTGAACCTTGTAGCTTCCTGACCTACTGGCCTCAGAGGAAAAACATAGACGGCCTTTCTCACTCCATGCAATTAGACAGATGCGGTTTCCAGTTTGGTTATCATGGTAAACTCATTGAAACTGTGACAGTTTCTCCCCAGGTTTGGAAGGGAGCCTCGGGTTGTGTTTTGCAGTGGTCAGCAGCCTGAGCTGCCACACCCTATGTCGATGATTTCAAATGGTATGGGTTTCTGATAGGGTTGCCAACCTTCCAGGGTTGGCCTGGAGTCTCCAGGAATTGAAGGTCAATCTCCAGGACACTGCTGTTTGCAACCCTGGAGAGAAACTCATCCGGACATTCAAAAAAGATTGTTGTTTTAATTTTGTTTGAACATTTTGCTTTACCAGACATAGAAATACTGAAAATTATGTGGGGGGGGGGGGGGGGAGAGAAAAGGCTGTTTGGCTGCGTGAAGCATCATCCAATTGGGTAATGAGTCCTTTTGCTTTCCAATTGGCGTAGGAAGACCGTACATCACAAGGATGGACGTGTTGGCCGACTAATGGCTGGAGTGTGGGGGCGAGTCATGTGATGAAAACCTCCAGGAATACATTTAATCACTGTTGGCAGCCCTAGTTTCTGAGTGCGACCGAGCGTTGGGTTAGTGAGCTGGGCATTCATGAACTAACTGTGCTGTACCAGCAGTGGTTGCACCCTCTCGATGTTATGGTAGGAACAAGGCCCCTTGCGGGAACAAACTTGCACCTTGGGGTTTTAACTTAATGCCAAATTCTTATTTTATATGTATTAATATATATTTTAAATAGTTATGTTTATTAAGCTGTAAGTAATATTACCAAACATTGTTATAGCCAGGAGGGGGATCTGTTCTAAAGAGATTGTCGCACCTTCTGAGAAATTGTGTCGCCATTCCAAAGACAGAAAACAAAATCCAAGCTCCGGCTACCTTCACACATCCTCGTTGCTGATTATTTATTATCGGGACCAAAAACCTACCATTTCTTTTGTATCAAATACTTGGGTTGATGGGATGCCCAACTGTTGGTTTCTAGTCTCCTCCAGGGCATTGGCTCTTATTTCTATGACCAATATGGCTGCATTGAGCTAGGTTTCCCACAAAGGCTTCATAAGATTTGGAAAATCTGCGGAACCTCCCAAAATGTCTTTGGGTGCCCCATTGTTAAAAAAAACCTCCCTGTCCTTTTACAATAATGGTACAAGTTATCTCTGGTTCTGGGACCAGGCCAGAAGTGGCCCCCCTTATAACTCTCTTTGCACTATCTCTGGTTAGAACTGGAAGCTAATGTTGAACCCAACTGATGGTATTCAAGATGGCAGCTCCTCTGTGAGTTAAACCTCTTACATTCCCTATGATTCCCTAATCCCTGAATTTTCATAGAATTCTGGAGCAGACGAGCCATTTGGCCGACCGGCCTGTACTGGTGTTTATGCTCCACATGAGCCTCATCCCATTCCATCTACCTCATCCCAGCCTTTTCAGCAAAGCTTTCTATCCCTTTCTCTCTCATACACTCATCTAATTTCCTTTTGAAAAGATTTAGGGTATTGGTCCATTTGTTTCCCTCTTAAAATGGTCCCCAAGTTGTCAGGTGCTCCTCCCCTTCCCCTCAACACTGTCTCTTTTATCATCTGAGAAGCTCTGATCATGAATGTGTAATATTCCGCTTTTTTGACAACCCCTGCAGATATGTATTTCTGTTGATTGTCTGCAAGCTGACTCAGGACCACGGGGAAAGAGGCACTGGTATTTGAGCAGTTCCAAGTTCTCAATCTTGGTCGTACATAGTTGTCTCTTTCCTCTTCCCCCACCAACCCTCACCTCCATGTACCCCTCACCTCCATCTCCCCCTCTGACCTATCTCAGGAGCATGAGTGAGAACATGGGGTTGCCAACCCTCCAGGATTGCCCTGGAGTCTCCAAGAATTTAAGACTGATCTCCCAGTCACTGCTGCAAGTGGAGCCCTCACCCCCTACCTCCCCCCACCCCCCACCCACCCCCCCCCACCCCCACCCCCACCTAATCCCCCAGAGAAATGTCATTGTTTTGTTTTTAAACTTTCTTCACATACTTTATTTGTTAAGAAAATATTGGCGATGGGGAGAAATGGCTGTTCGATCAGGTGGGGCATTTGGAGGTAGGAGATTTATATGGTGAGACCTCCAGGAATATGGCTATCCAGAGTTGGCAACCCGAGGAATTGGGTTTATTTTTCTGTGGTTTTGTTTGGCAATGTCACAAATCTCATCCCTTCCAAAATCGGGGAGTGATTTTTTTTTTCAACTTAAAGCTATACTAGGCAGTAACTTCTGATTTAAGATTCCGTCTCACAGTTTTTCAAAGGCTGGACTTTCTTGATGAATTTGTGGAGAATATTTAATATTCTTTAACTTCTTAGTACGAGCTTACCCGATCGGTTTCAGTTAATGTGACCGAGTACTGTATTTAAGGGGCTGCAGAGTAACTTGTGATGAGACTCTGGGTTGATCTTCTGTAGTGAAAATGGCCTGTATCATTTAACAATTGGACATCTTTATCTGGCTTCAGAGTTTATTCAGAGGTGAGATTCAATAAACTGATTTACCATACAATACCGACGAGCTGATTTCTTTTCTTCGTTTGCCCATGTCTTCTCCTGGTTTCTGTCCATCTCATTCCCCCTCTCCCAAAGGCACAACACACGGGGTGCCAGGAATCGAAATAAAAACAGCAAATGCTGGAAATGCTCAGCAGGTCAGGCAGCCTCAATGAAGAGACGAACTGTTCTGCTGTCACCATTTACATCTCCTCTGGATCAGCCACTTTTAAAAAAAATACTTGTCTCATTATCATTTCCTTTTGCACAGAAACAGGCCATTCAGCCCAACTGGTCCATACTGGTTCCACACGAACCTCCTCCCACCC
This sequence comes from Carcharodon carcharias, assembly GCF_017639515.1. Taxonomy (NCBI): domain Eukaryota; kingdom Metazoa; phylum Chordata; class Chondrichthyes; order Lamniformes; family Lamnidae; genus Carcharodon; species Carcharodon carcharias. Next base: position 21,249,091 of record NC_054500.1, read on the forward strand.
TACTTCATCTCACTGCATCACTGTATCCTTCTCCCTCGTGAGTTTTATCCAGCTTCCCCTTAAATCCCAACTCTGCCATTCACCTCAGCCACTCCCTGTGGGAGTGAGTTCCGCATTCTCCCCACTCTCTGGGTAAAGAAGTTTCTCCTGAATTCCCCATTGGACTTATTAGTGACTGTCTCGTATCGATGGCCCCGAGTTCTGGGCTCACCCACAAGTAGGAATGTCTTGTCCACATCCACTTCTGCATAATTTTAAACACCTCTTTCAGATCACCCCTCAGCCTTCTCTTTTCTAGAGAAAGGAGCCCCAGGCTGACCATTATTTCATTACTTTTGATATGTAACCATTCCTGACTTGCACCATGTCACAGACTTCCCCAATACTGTAAGTTTTGTCCCCTACCCCCTCCCTCTCCCAGACTCTGCAACTTGCTGTAAAGCTGCTCATCTTCAACATCTTCCCATTCAGATGTAAGGTCCAAATGAAGCATGAACTTTGCCATCCCTCCCTGCACAGGTGCTGCCCGCTGAGCAGTGACCACTGAGCGCTGCCCGCTGAGCGCTGATCTCTGAGTGCTGCCCACTAAACTCTGCCCACTGAGCGCTGCCCACTAAACTCTGCCCACTGAGCGCTGCCCACTAAACTCTGCCCACTGAGCGCTGCCTGCTGAGCAGTGACCACTGAGCGCTGCCCACTGAGCACTGCTCTCTGAGTGCTGCCCACTAAACTCTGCCCACTGAGCACTGCCCACTGAGCGCTGCCCACCGAGCGCTGCCCACTGAGTGCTGCCACTAAACTCTGCCCACTGAGCGCTGCCCACTGAGCACTGCCCACTGAGCACTGCCCACTAAACGCTGCCCACTGAGCACTGCCCACTGAGCACTGCCCACTAAACGCTGCCCACTGAGCACTGCCCACTGAGCGCTGCCCACTGAGCACTGCCCACTGAGCACTGCCCACTAAACTCTGCCCACTGAGCGCTGCCCACTGAGCACTGCCCACTAAACTCTGCCCACTGAGCACTGCCCACTGAGCACTGCCCACTGAGTGCTGCCCTCTGAGTGCTGCCCTCTGAGTGCTGCCCTCTGAGTGCTGTCTGCTGAGTGCTGTCTGCTGAGCGCTGCCCTGAGTGCTGTCTGCAGAGTGCTGCCCTCTGAGTGCTGCCCTCTGAGTGCTGCCCTCTGAGTGCTGCCCTCTGAGTGCTGCCCTCTGAGTGCTGCCCTCTGAGTGCTGTCTGCTGAGTGCTGTCTGCTGAGTGCTGCTCTCTGAGCATAAATCCCATCTCTGCCATTCACCCCAACCACTCCCTGTAGCATTTACAAATTCACTCACACACAAGCTCGGTCACACTCCAGCACTGATTCACTTACCCTCTGTAAACCTGAGCTCACCCACACCTCTATTTCCCACAATTGCACTCGCTTGATGGATTTTTAATATTCCAAGTTGGGGAATGTGATAATGCTCTCACTCATAACAATATTAATAAATAAAAGGCATGAATGCTTTCAGCAAGAACTTACACTTATGTAGCTTCTTTTAGCATTTTAAAACATCCCAAGAAGTTTCACAGGAATCTAGTCAGAAAACACTTGACACTGAGCCACGAGGAGATAAGAGGATAGATGACCAAAAGGCTTGGTCAAGGAGGTTGGTTTAGATGTGTCGGAATTAATTGTTTATTTAATGGTGATTATTTAACGAATTAAAATGAGCTCCACGCCAATGTTCTCCAGCTCTTGTAATTTCCAATGCTGAGTGGCTCTTTCAGGATTCCTAACATTCTTAAATGGGTGTGACAGAACTTGCTGAATTGCAAGGAAATGTTACATTAAGTGAATAAAGTGTTTAATGAAAACAAAGTCCACAGCCAAAGCCCCGGTGAGTTAAGTCACATCCTCTCTCTGCAGTGATCTCACTGTTTGTTGGTTTGTGAGGTTAACCTCCCCGACCAGTAACCTTTCTACCAGTTGACAAAAAAAGATGGTGAAGAGGTTTTCACTCGCAAAACAATGGGCGAGTCACGTCTGTACAACACTGCACCAAACCTTAAAATAACCTTAAAAACAGAAATTCTGAAAATCGCTCAGCAGACCTGGCATCATTTGGGGGGGAGAGAGAAACAGTGTTAACGTTAAGCTGTCTTTCTCTCTTCCCCCACTGTATCAGGTGTGAATTATAGGATAAGAAACCCTCCGAGATCTTCGCACTCCTATAATCCTGGTCGCTTGTGCATCCCTGATTTCCATCGCTCCACCATTGGTGGCCGTGCCTTCGGCTGCCTGGGCCCTCAACTTTGGAATTCCCTCCCTAAACCTCTCCACCCCTCCCTCCTTTAAGATGCTCCTTAAAACCTACCTCTCTGACCAAACCTTTGCTCATTTGTCTGCTGATGGACCTTGGGATGTTTTACGATGTTACAGTTGCCAGACAAATGCAAGCTGTTTCTGAAGAGGCCATTCAGCCCCTTGAGTCCATTCTGCCATTCAGTTAGATCATGGCTAATCTGTATCCTAACTCTATTTACCCACCCTAGTTCCATTATCCTTAACATGCTTACTCAATAAAACTATCAATCTCAGCTCTGGTGTTCTCAGTTGACCTCTAGGGTCAACAGCTCTTTTTGGTGAGGGGGGGTGGGGGTGTGTGTGTGGGGGGGGCTGGTGTGGGCTGCATGGGCATTGGGGTTGGGGTGGAGAGTTTGAGATTTCAACTACACTTTGTGTGAATTTTCTCTAATTTTGATTATTTTAATTGTAATAATCTCTCTATCTACACTATGCTTTAATCACCCTAGAAACACCTCAGTCCAATCATCCCTTAACTGTCCATCCACAAGGGACTACATAAAGACCAAAGGTTCTTAAACCTTAACCCCTGTGGACAATTGGAGCTGATGTGTTACGGTTCACTCAGTGAGTGTGGGCTGCTGTGGCAATACACACTTTTACGTGCATGTTGTAGTCTGGAGCTATGGATAGTGATGGTGGAGGCTCCAACTTCCTTTCCATCACACGGCTGACCAGGAATCTCTCCCACTCTTACCGCCTGCCATTGGTGTGTGTTGGAAGGATTTGCAGGCTTATACTCAACCTGTTTGGCCGTGAACACACACCTTCCTTGGCCGTTAAGAGATGGGATGGGACTCAAACTGGGAGCTCCTGCCTCAGGTAGGGACACTACCCACTGCATCACAAGACCTCCTGTGGACCAATTAGATGTGGCCCAAGACCTCATGGGGCACCTCATGGACTTAGCCCGTCCGCTTTCACTTGTCACCACTAAAAAAATGCATCAGAATTAATTGAAATTTGCGGAAACTATAAATATTTTGCTACCTTTTTAGATTTATGTGCATTTTTAAAATTTCATAAGTAAATTAAACAAAATCGTGGTGGATAACTGTTCCCTGGTGCATCCTCCATGGCAATGCCTCGGCCAATCAGAATCCGCTTGCCAACCAATCAGCAGCCTTTTCTCATGCAATATAAATTATTGTTCCCTTTGAGATTTGGTATTCTTGCAAATCTGTCCTGATGAGTGCAAGACAAAAAGCTTCAACAGCATGTCTCTTTTTTCAGCAATACATAAATAAGTTATTAATTCCTGCCTGAAACAAAGGAATTACGTTAGAAACATTAATGCTACAAGAGAACGTGTTTATTTGAAACAATCTAATATCATAAAATTATCACAATGTCCTTCTTCTGAGAAACTAATGCTTATCTTCCCCCGATATTAATCAAACAAAAATTAACAGCTTCATAAATCTTGCTTGTAAAACAATATTGTTGTTGCTTGCACATGGGAGCCGGTCTGGTTGTGTGACACCCTGTGAGCGATGGGGATGAGGGTTTGGGATTGTTCCTTCATTTGAACTCGGCTGTAGCGTTGTGCATCAGCAACTGCATTTGGGGTCCCTGCAGACCCCCTCATGGACTAGCAGTGACCCATGGCCCACAATCTGAGAAACTGCAGTCACCGCTCAGAATCTGCCACCAAATAAATGCCTATTGACGCTAATCCGGCTTATCCGGCCACCTGAGGGATGCAGTTCCCATTTACTGCCTCAATAATGTCTTTGAATGAGGAGGTAGATTACTCAGTATAATTGCCAATTGGTTAATTATGCAAGATGTGGGACCATATAGATTGGAAGTCATAAGATGTTTTATGAGATTTTAATGCATTAAGTATTAACTTCAATAATTAACCATGTTTAACAGTAATGATCAGTGTGCAGGGTCTAACATTCACCATCCCTTCTACAACCCTAACTGAGAGAATTCAAGCCTGTTAGACTTGGTGTTCTGGCCAATACTTACGCCTTGACCAACACCACTGAAAAAATAAGTTATTTCATTGCTGTTCGGGATCTCACTGTGTGCGAATTGGCTGCTACATTCCTCACATTACAACAGTGACTAGACTTCATAAAAGTACCTCACAGCCTGTGAATACTTTGGGATATCCTGTGGTCATGATAGGCAATATAGAAATGCAGGTCTTTCTAATCGTGTAATTCAGCTGATACGAGATTGGCAACCATGTTGTCCACACTCCCACAATCCTTTACTCCTCCCACAATCCCCACTTTCACCCACAATCTACAAACTTGGTGCTACTTCAGTTCCCTCACCTTCTCAACTTTCATCTTTGGTGCTTTGACCCTTGGACCCTCACTGAGTTTCAAGTCCAAGTTCCATTTATACATCACCCTTCCCATCCCCATGCTCGATGACCTACATTTTAAAAAATTTGTTCGGGGATGTAGGCTCGCTGGCTGGGCCCAGCATTTGTTGCCCTTTCCTAATTACCCTTGAGAAGGTGGTGGTGAACTGCCTTCTTGAACCGCTGCAGTCCATGTGGTGTTGGTACACCCACAGTGCTGTTAGGGAGGGAGTTCCAGGATTTTGACCCAGTGACAGTGAAGGAACAATGCCAATCAAGCGAGGCTGCTTTGTCCTGGATGGTGTCGAGCTTCTTGAGTGTTGTGGGAGCTGCACTCATCCAGGCAAGTGGACAGTATTCCATCACACTCCTGACTTGTACCTTGTAGATGGTGGACAGGCTTTGGGGGAGTCAGGGGGTGAGTTACTCGTCACATGATTCCTAGCCTCTGACCTGCTCTTGTAGCCAAAGTATTTATCTAGCTAGTCTAGTTTAGTTTCTGGTCAATGGTAGCCCCCAGGATGTTGATAGTGGGGCTTCAGTAGCAATAATGCCATTGAAAATCAAGGGGCGATGGTTGGATTCTCTCTTGTTGGAGATGGTCATTAATGACACTTGTGTGGCGTGAATGTTACTTGCCACTTGTCAGCCCAAGCCTGGATATTGTCCAGGTCTTGCTGCATTTGGGCACAGACTGTCCCTGTCTACCTCGGCCTTGAATTTAGAATTCGCAACCTTGTATTCGAATCTCTCCCTCTCCCTCCACTCGCTCTAACTTCCTCCAGATGCACAACCCTCTGAGATACCTGTGCTGTGTTAATTATATAGTTAAGATGCACGAGTGAGGGGCATTGTTTAATTAAGTACTTTGAGCACATATAAGTAAAGACATCCATGGCTATGTTCACGGCCATATGTCCTTGGAGAGGGAGCACGCGGTGTCCACTGGCATAATTGAGGCCTTCGGTGGCCATGACAGGGGCTGGAGTGTATCACTGGCCCCAAAGCCACATTTTAATTTGATTTGATAGGTTTCCTTTAAGATTTGGTTTTTGATACAATGACCCTGTAAGGGCTGTTACTTTGGTTTGATTTGTTAATTTGCCCACCTGTTCATTCTTTAACCTCAAAAGAGTATAAATAGGGACACCGTCCACAACCAGTGGGCACTGTGGGGACTACAGTGCTTCCTTCCCCCCACAAAATGGAATTCTGATTTAATTTGGTAAAAAGTTCCTTTAATCCTTTTCCTTAGTTACAGTGCCCCTTAAGGGCTATCATCTTATTTTTTGGTTTAATTCGCTTTTTAAAAATTGGTTATTTTGTTAATTGATCAACTCAAAAGGGCATAAATCAGGACACCTTCCACAAGCCGTGGGCTTCACCCCCAACACACCATTTTGATTTAGCTAGATAAGTTTCCTTTAGGGTTTTGTTTCTGTTGCAGCATCCCTTTAAGGGGCTATCACTTTAATTTATTTGCAAATCTGAACATTCGTTCATTGAAGGGCTCAAAAAGTGTTTTAAGAGAGGCAGCTGAGACACTGAGTTGAGCGGGAGGAGAGCTGTGAAACTGAACAAAATCAATAAGCCCTCTCAGTAAAGGAACACACTGTGTCTTGATTTCTGCTTCACCAGCCGGCTTGGATCGTGTTAACACGTGCACCTCCAATTCTGGCACCTTGCCTCTTCCTTTAGGGCTGTTCTTTCAGCTGCCTGGGGGGCCCTAAGCTCTGGAATCCGCTCCCTAAACTTCCACATCTTTCTCCTCCTTTGAAACTTACCTCTTTGACATTTGGTCACTGACCCTGATACCTCCTTCTGTGGCTTGGTGTCAAATTTTGTCAAACTCTGGGAGGTTCGAACCAAAATCCTGTCAGTGAAGCACCCTGGGACATTTTAGCAAATTAAAGGCGCTATATTGTTGTTGGCTGACAAGAATTAATTAACTTTCCCTTCCTGCACAGTAAACTTGTTACAGGTTAAAGTGTTACAATGCATTTGCCTGGATTAATAATATCAGAAAAGACTATTTTTCTTGGTCTTAATGCTGTGCATCATTGAGCTGGTAATAAAAATCCCCAGTTGAATACCTATTTGCTCCTTCAGTGTGTTCGCCAAGTGTTAATCGGAAACTGCAGTCCCCAGACACTAATTGCAGTAGAGGCTAAAACCTTCAAATGGACCTCAACTGGGTGTTTTATTATCTCATTAACCCTGACCTGGGAAAGGCAGATGATTCACAGACACTGTCTTTGCAAAGCCTTCAAACGTATAGAACGAGCTGCCTTCAGCCTTAATGCTCAATGTGTAGAGTTACCAGCTCTCCAGGATTCATCTACAGTCTCCAAGATTTAAGGATTAATCTCCCGGACACTGCAAAATAAAAAAAGAGACTGGGAGAAAATTCGCTGGGGCACTAATAACATAAGCTCAGTGTTGCTGTCAAAGATTTTCGTCTTGCACTCATCAGGGCAGGTGCAAGAATACCAAATTTCAAAGGGAACAACAATTTGTACTGCATGAGAGGAGCCCTGTTTGGTTGGCTAGTTGACCCTGATTGGTCAAGGCGTTGCCATGGAGAATGCTCCAGGGAACTATTATCTCCCATGCTTTTGTTTAATTCAAAAAAGGCACAATGCCTGGACATGTTCCTTTTGCCTGCAGAGGACAGGCCCCTGTGTATGAATATATGTAGCTTCTAGCATGTGTAAGTGAGCCACACTGTGACCCTGACTGATAATCTTAAAATGGTGGTTCGTGTGATTCTTAGCACACTCAGGATTGTTCGGTCAGTGCTGCCTAATCACAAAGTAACATGAGAACAAATTAATTTGACTTCCTGTGAACAGTTTATTTTGTTAGTTTAGATGGATATTGTAGATGAGGGATGACACAATGTTTTCTCTATGTGGCAAGGGGGTGCAGTTACACAGCAATCTGTAATGTGCCATGCAGAACGCAGTCAATCAGTGTGACCTTTCAGATGTATGGCTGCATGACAAACAGGTCAGGCACACGACAGAAAAATTCAGAGGGAACATTTGGTCGCAAATAATACAATCAGCACAGAAACAGGCCATTCAGCCCCTCTAATCCATGCCTGTGCTTATTCTCCATGTGAAACTCCTCCCACCCTACTTCATCTCACTCTATCAGCATATCATTCTGCTCCTTTCTCCCTCAGGTGTTTATCCAGCTTTCCCTTCACTGTATCTACACTATTCACCTCGAGCACTCCCTGTGGTAGTGGGCTCCACATTCTCCACACTCCCACTGGTTAAGTAAGTGCTTTCTGAATTTCCCAATTGGATCTATTATTGATGATCTTTTATTTATTGCCTCTGGCCTTCCTTTCACAAGTGGAAACATCATCAGCTGTGTCCACCCCCATCAACCCTGAACATTAGGGGTTTTTAAAGACGTCTATCAGGTCACTCCCGAGCCTTCTCTTTTCTAAAGGGCCCCAGCCTGTTCAGGCTTTGCCCAATAGTTATAAACTCTTGGTTCAGGTATCATCCTTGTATGGTTCACGTGGGGGTGGATAAATGAATGGACACCCCCTCCCCCACACTGAGAGGGGATGTGGGGGGTGGGGGGTGGGGGGGGGGGGGTGGGGGGATGGGGTTGGGCGGGGGGGTGGTGTGGGGGGATGTTGTGTGCGTGGGGGGAGCTTTGATACAGAAATTCTGGAGGTTCGAACCAAAATCCCATCAGGTTCCCGTCAGGATATTGTGTGTACATCGAGTTGGATTTTCATTCTGTTTTTATTCCAAGTGAAACTGCTCCTGGGCTTAACTTGCCCTCTGCTGCATCACAAAGGAAGCACAGGCAAAATCCTTGGTGATCTTAAAATCCCACAGCACAGGGGGGAGGCCATTCAGTCCATTGGGGCCTGTGCTGGCTCTTTGAGAGAGCTATCCAATTACTCCCACTTCCCTCCCTGTCCTTACAGTACGACCGTACAAATTAGGAGGACGAGGCCACTCGGCCCCTCGAAGCCTGCTCCCCCATTCAATAAGACCTTGGCTGATCTGACTGTAACCTCAGCTTCATATTCCTGCCTACCCCCGATAACCTTTCACCCCCTTGCTTATCAAGAATCTATCTAGCTCTGCCTTAAAGATATTCAAGGGCTCTGCCTCAGCCCCCTTTCTACTGTTCCTCCCTCACAGCCCTGTAAATTTCTCCTCTTCAAGTATTCCTGTTGAATCTGCTTCCACCGCCCTTTCAGGCAGCGCATTCCAGATCGCAACAACTCGCTGTGTGTAAAAAACAATTCTCCTCACCTCCCCCCTCTGTTTCTTTTCACAATTATCTGAAACCCGAGTCCCTCTGGTTATTGACCCTCCCACCACTGGAATCATCAATGGATCACAGCCCAGCGCAGGGCTGGGCACAGGCAGAACAGAGACGTCAGGGGCAGACAACACTCGTCTCCAATTCTGGGGGCAGGGGTTGGATGGGGTGTAGGGAGAGCAGAGTGAGAACTACTGATAAATCGCCTTTATTGACATCTGGCGTGAGAGACGTTGTGTCTATGTTCGAATCAGCCACCTGTTCTTTGGTTTCTATGATTCTACCCTGACTGACATTGTGATCACAGCACACATGGGGGTAACCCTGTCTCCGTGAGGATAACATCTCAGAATCACAGTGCCGAAGAGGCCCTTCAGCCCATCGAGTCTGCGCCGACACGTGCAGACATCTGCTCCAGATGTTCCAATCTGCCAGTGGCGAGTGGCATTTGTGCCAAGCTGGTCCCTTCTCGAAGCGGTGACTCTGCACAGGGATATGACGTCTATCGCAAACAGTCGACTCATTCTGAAAACTCAGCCCCCAAAGTGGAAATGACAAACACAGCTGTTGTTACTGCCTGTCTGCTCCTGTAGCCTCCAGTCCCCTCCGCCCCAAACTGCTTCCCAGATCCCGGCCTTTCCCCAGTATTTAATTCAATAAAAAAAAAATCCAATAACAAACACAGGCTGAGTGAAATGCACCAACAGGGATCTCAAAACTGTATCCATTTGAATGGGATTCCAGTCCAGCTGCCACACGTGTGTTTAAAGTATTCGAATCCGGTATCAGTGCCAGGCGGGTCCCAATGGGTAAACACTCCCTCCGCGTGGTCATGGGTTCAAATCCAAACTCAGAGTTTCGAGCGCAATATTCAGGCTTTTGGATGAGCTGTTAAACTGAAGCCCCCATCCTAGCCTCCATAAACTTGAGGTCGTCCAACAGCCCCACTCCCCTATTACTCCTCCACCTTCCCCACCCCTGTGCTCACTGACCTCCACTGGCTCCCAGCCAAGCACTGCCTTGATTTTAAGATTGTCAACCTTGTTTTCAAATCCCTCCGTGGCCTCACCCCCTCCCTATCTCTGTAACCTCCCCCAATCCCCCACCCTCTGGGGTCTCTGCGCTCCTCTGACTCTGGCCTCTTGAGCGTTCCAGATTTGAATCGCTCCACCATTGCTGGCCAGGCCTTCAGTTGCTTGGATCCTAAGCTCTGGAATTCTCTCTGCCTCGCCCTCCTCCTTCAAGACGCTCCTTAAAACCTACCTCTTTGGCCAAACGTTTGGTCATCCCACCTTCTCGCTCCTTATATAGCTCGGTGTCATACTTTGTTTTCTAGCACCCCTGTCAAGCACCTCCAGATGTTAAAGGCGCTATATAAATACAGGTTGTTGTTGTTGTCTGCCCTCTCAGGTGGACATAGGGAGATTCCTTGATGCTGTTTTGAAGAAGAGTGGGGGAACAGGGTGGGCAGTGGTTCTCCATGTTCCACTGACCGCTATTTATCTCACAAAAACAGACGGTCTGGTCTTTATCACATTGTGGGATCTTGCTGTGCACAAATTTGTTGCCATGTTTTCTACATTACAAAAACGACTACACTTCGAAAAAGTACTTCATTGGCTGTAAAATACCCCGGGACATCCAGAGGTGTTGGAAAGGTGCTGCATAAAGGTAAATCTTTCCTTTTCTCCCTCTCTCAGAGGAGGGTTTACACTCAGTGTAATTCCAGCTTCCAGCACCAGATGGTGCACTTCTGAAACAATGGCCTTTGGCAAGCCACTAGCAGGATGGTTTCCCCTTCAATTTGCGCACAGCAAGCTCCCATAAACAGCAATGTGATGATGACAAGATAATCTGCTTTTCATGATGTTGATTGAGGGATAAACATTGGCCAGGACGCCAGGAGGAATTCCCCTGCTCTTCTTCAAATAGCAGCCTTGGAGTCTTCTCTACCCAATCAAGAAGGCAGGCAGAGCCTCGGTTTAATGCCTTATCTGAGAGACAGCACCTCCAACAGTGCAGTACTCCCTCAGTACTGGGAGTACTAGCTTGGTATTTTTGCTCATGCCTCTGGAGTGAGGCTTGAACTCACAACCTCTAATCCCAAGTCAAGACTGCTACTCACTGAGCCACTTCTTGTAACACATCAAATCTTTCGTCATTAATAACAGCATGGAACTGTTGGGCCAAATGGCCTGATTCTGTGATGCAAATAATTTGCAAATTGGTCTGGAAAAAAAATACAACTGCCCTAATGTTTCTCTCCTTTTTCCCAAACCCTCTATCCTTACTGGGTGCGTTTCTCATGGGAGTTATTAGTTACACAGAGGAGTTATTAGACAGGAAAGTCCATAGTACATGGGCTGTTAAAGTCTGGCAGAGTTTTGCACAACAGCAGAAATTATTTTTATATTTTAATCTTTCTTGCTGACCTGAGTACGACAGAACATTTAGAAATTTTTTGCAATATGCACCAGTCATTTTGAGCTGCCTGGATGTTTAAACATGATCGGTTTTCTCCTTGCCTGCCTGAATGTCCGATCACCCAGACATCTGTCTGTCTTTAGGGGCCTTAGTGACGTGGCTGTGATTTTGTGCTTTGCTGGAAGGAAAAAATAGAGTTTTTTGTTGAAGCTTTTTGTCTTGCACTCATCAGGACACGACAAGAAAATACCAATGTTGGGGGAAAACATCATATTTATAGTGTATGAGAAGAGAGTACTGATTGGCAAAATCAGAGTCCACTTGCCAACCAATCAATGCTATCTTCACATGCTGTATAAATTGTTTCCTGACATTGGTATTTTCTTGCGAATTGTCCTGATGAGCGCAAGATGAAAAAGCTTCAACAAAAAAAGTCTCCTCTTTTCAGCAATACTCAAGTTCTGTCCTACCAAACGACTATTTTGTGTTTCTGTATTTGCCAGCCAGTGACTTTCCATCAAAATAAATGACGGGGGTGGGGGGGGGGCACGGTGAGAGGGGATAAAATGCAGAGTTTCACCAGGCCATTCAACCACAGGTGGCATCACAGCAAAAGCCAGCCCTGTTCTCACCCAAATCTCAGCCCACAGGCCCTTTCGAGCAGGGCCCTCTGGGTAACAAATTGGGAACAGGAACGCTGACTGATTTCCCTCATTCTTGGGGTAATTATAGGGCCCACAATGGGCATAAGAAATAGGAGCCGTTCGGCCCCTCAGTCCTGCTCTGCTATTCAAGATAATGGCTGACCTGATCATGGACTCTACACTCCACTTCCCCGCCTTCTCCCATGCCTCGACTCACTCGAAGATCTGTCTAACTCAAGTCTCGGATATATCTGATGACCCAGCCTCCACTGCTCGCTGGGGAAGAGAGTTCCAAAGACTAATCTCTGCTTAAACATTGGAGCAAGCACGAGGGGGTGGATGAGGCTGCAGTCGGAGCAGCCATGATCTTATGGAATGGTGAAGCAGGTTCGAGCGGGGGTGGGAGGGGTGAGTGGCCTCCTGCTCCTAATTCGTCTGTTCGTTATGTTTATATGGCCTCCAGCAACTGCTGTTCCTTGGCTCAGCACCACCTCAAGCTGTTCAGAGTGATACAGCACAGAAGGACGCCATTCAGTCCATCATGCCTGGCTACCCCAGTCTCCTGGAAAGTCTTTTCTCTGACGTTCCTGAGCTGTGCTGTGTGTGGGGGCTCGACAGTTTAAAAAAAAACACACACACACACGATTGTCAACTTCAAATCTCACCTTTTATTGAGAGGGTTACAATCCTCCCAGTTTATTATATAGCTCGGGATATTAAAGAATAAAAGCTATTTTCAGACGCATCAGGTGAACAGTTGTGTTAAACACACAGGTTGCACCGTATCCCACAAACACAACCCTCAGGTAGTTTATATGCAAACAAGGGAGATGATTGGTTAATTTCCCCCTCAAATCATACCTGGGCTCCACACTGCTGGAATTAGCTCAGATTCAATTTCATACCCAATTTGTGTGAAGCTATCCTCCACTGACTGTATTTTGTTGAGTTAACCCTCTCTCACTGGGAGACTTTGCTGCAGTTTGGGAAAGAACGAGAATCTCCCTACTTTCTACTCACTGACTGACACCATGGTGTCAACATTCACACTAATGTACAAAATGCAACTCTGTAAAATCCACTCACTCTATTTATTTCAAAATGGTCTCCCTTTCCATCTGAAGGCTCTCGCTGGCTCTCCGATGTGCCACATATTGGCTGGGCTGTAGTGCTTCACCCATTCTGCACCCAGTTGTGGCCACTCAGAACCTCCAGACTATTAATCACGGAGCGAGTGACAATCCTACCCTCCCACCAGCTCTTCCCTGAGCCATCAGTGTGGAGAATCCTTTTGTTATTAATCAGGATGCTGAGGCCAGTTCCACAGTCTTTACTGCCAGTCAGTTGAGTTGTGTAGAACTGGGAACAAGCTTTAGGAAGGACGTGAAGGCTTTAGCGAGGGTACAGAAATAAAATTCACGAGAATGAAGTCCCCCGTCCCTGGAACCAGTTACATGGATAGATCGAAGAAGATTGGGTTGTTCCTCTTGGTTGAGAGGTTGGCTACAAGAGGTCAGTGGCTGGGAATTCTGACCTCTGCACCCCCCCCCACCCCAAAAACCCTGTTCATCATTGACAAGGCACACGTCAGGAGTGTGATGGGACATTCTCCACCTGCCTGGATGAGTGCAGCTCCATAACACTCAAGAAGCTCCACACCATCCAGAGCAAAGCAGCCCACCGATCAACATCCCACCCTCCATCGTAGATATTCACTCCCTCCACCACCGACACACAGTAACAGCAGTGTGTGTACCATCTACAAGATGCACTGCAGCAACTCACCAAGGCTTCTTAGACACCACCTCCCAAACCCACGACCACTACCAACTAGAAGGACAAGGGCAGCAGACACATAGGGACACCACCACCTGGAAGTTCCCCTCCAAGCCACTCACCATCCTGACTTGGAAATATATTGGCCATTCCTTCACTGTCACTGGGTCAAAATCCTGGAGCTCCCTCCCAAACAGCACAGTGGGTGTACCTACACCACAGGGACTGCAGCGGTTCTAGAAGGCAGCTCACCACCACCTTCTCAAGGGGCAATTAGGGATGGGTAATAAACATTGACCTAGCCAGCGACACCCACATCCTGTGAATGAATAAAGATTTGATAGAGGTGTTCAAAATCACGAGGGGTCAGGACAGAGTGGACAGGGAGAAACTGTTCCCATTGGTGGAAGGATTGAGAACCAGAGGGACGCAGCTTTAAGATAATTGGCAAAAGAATCACCAGGAGAAACTTTTTCATGCAGCGAGTGGGTAGGATCTGAAATGAGCTGCTGAAGAGTGTGGTGGAGGCAGGTTCAATCGTGGCTTTCAAGGGAGAATTTCAAAAGATAATTATCGGGGGGATAAAGCTTTGCCGGGCTACGTGGAGGATTGAGATTAGTTGAGTTGCCCTTGCAGAGGGCCAGCACGGACATGATGGGCCAAACGGCCTCCTTCTGTGCTGTAACCGCTCCATCATTCCACGAGACCAGAGGTCTCTTGGCTCAGGCCGGAGATATTCCTGGTCCTTGCCGATGACAGTGGCACCAAAGAATTCACCAACCTCGCTCTAGGTAAGGAACCCTGCTGTCCTTACCTGGTTTGGGCCTATACGTGACTCCAGTCCCACACCAGCGTGGCTGAGTCTGAACTCTCCTCTGAAGCAGCCCAGCTGTCGCATCAGTGAATGTCTCAGGCAAATGGGGAAAGGGCAACGCCAGTGAAGCTCACACCCCAACAGTAGAAGCAAAAGGGTAAAACCTGAAGCAGCAACTAGGGATCGGCTCAGTCCTGTCTAACTCAGCCACACGCAGGCCAAGGCTGTATGGAAGCTGCGATGTGTATTTTAATCTGAATTGAAAGAGGTTGTTTATAAAACAGCCTCTCTTTAGAAAACGCTACGGAGAGACTAGTCCTTCAAATCTCTCGCTCCGTCTCCTTCGTTCGGGGGGGCGTGAGGGGGAAGTGAGGGGGGAGGTGAGGGGGAGTGAGGAGGGAGGTGGGGGTGAGGAGGGGTAAGGGGGTGAGGGGGGAGGTGGGGGTGAGGGGGGAGGTGGGGGTGAGGGGGAGCAGGAGGTGGTGTTGAGCGATGTGGTTGCCCTTTTGGGATTCACTGCTTCAGGAGCAGAACTTGGGCAGCATAGGCCACTTGCAGACCAGGTACAAAGCGTTCTGTCTCTCTGTCTCTCTGTCTCCCTGTCTCCCTGTCTCCCTGTCTCCCTGTCTCTCTGTCTCCCTGTCTCTCTGTCTCCCTGTCTCCCTGTCTCCCTGTCTCCCTGTCTCCCTGTCTCTCTGTCTCCCTGTCTCCCTGTCTCCCTGTCTCCCTGTCTCTCTGTCTCCCTGTCTCCCTGTCTCCCTGTCTCCCTGTCTCTCTGTCTCCCTGTCTCTCTGTCTCCCTGTCTCCCTGTCTCCCTGTCTCCCTGTCTCCCTGTCTCCCTGTCTCCCTGTCTCTCTGTCTCTCTGTCTCCCTGTCTCCCTGTCTCCCTGTCTCCCTGTCTCCCTGTCTCCCTGTCTCTCTGTCTCCCTGTCTCCCTGTCTCCCTGTCTCCCTGTCTCCCTGTCTCCCTGTCTCCCTGTCTCTCTGTCTCCCTGTCTCCCTGTCTCCCTGTCTCTCTGTCTCCCTGTCTCCCTGTCTCCCTGTCTCTCTGTCTCCCTGTCTCTCTGTCTCCCTGTCTCCCTGTCTCCCTGTCTCCCTGTCTCCCTGTCTCCCTGTCTCCCTGTCTCTCTGTCTCTCTGTCTCTCTGTCTCTCTGTCTCTCTGTCTCTCTGTCTCTCTGTCTCCCTGTCTCTCTGTCTCCCTGTCTCTCTGTCTCCCTGTCTCTCTGTCTCCCTGTCTCCCTGTCTCCCTGTCTCTCTGTCTCTCTGTCTCCCTGTCTCCCTGTCTCCCTGTCTCTCTGTCTCCCTGTCTCCCTGTCTCCCTGTCTCCCTGTCTCCCTGTCTCCCTGTCTCCCTGTCTCTCTGTCTCCCTGTCTCCCTGTCTCCCTGTCTCTCTGTCTCCCTGTCTCCCTGTCTCTCTGTCTCTCTGTCTCCCTGTCTCCCTGTCTCCCTGTCTCCCTGTCTCCCTGTCTTTGGTTGGAGAGGCCTGTTTTTCCACCATTTCAAATTAGGACACAGCTCCAAACACATCTTTCAAATTTGATTAAAGCTCATCTACCAGAACATGAAAAAAAAAGATTCTGAGCTGCTTTCTACAACGTAGGCATCACTTACATTTTATGGAACCAAGGCGGGTAGATAGAGTTACGATGCAGATCGGTCACCACCTAAATGAATGGTGGATTAGGTTCAAGAGGCTGAAAGGCCTCCTCCTGTTCCTCAATCTGTCTCTTTTGGTTTGTTAGAACCACTGAGTGAACACAAGGTTCTTGTTTTTTTTGCAGGTCAGGGTGTGAAACGTTCCCCTCCCCTCAGACACAGGAACCTGACCGATATTTAACAGCACCTCTATTCGAGTTACCAACCCCTCCAGGGTTTCCCTGGAGTCTCCAGGGGTTGAAGATTAACTTCCAGCGAGTGACCCAGGAGAAAGGTCATGCAGCGTTACAAAGATGATGCACTGTTTCACTTCATCAATCACACACACAAAAAAAATCATTGGTATTGTGAAAAAAGGTAGTTTGACTGAAATTGAGCATCGACCAATCAGGGTGGGAGGAAGGGGGAGCAAGAGTCTGCCCATTTTCCAATTGGTCAATGGGGCAGGAGCGTCATGAAGATGGGAGCCAACAGCAGAAGGGGCTGGGCTGACAGATGGTAAGTCCCATGACAGAACCTCCAGTGATACACTCTGAGTTGGCAACCTCAGACCTGTACCTCAGTGAGTTGGCCATGTTGTCCCATCCGAATTAGGCCGGAGTCACCCACGCCCCCTCACCCAACATACCGCGTTTAATCATGGATACCACTCGGTATTCTGGCAGGGACAAGATGCGAATTGGCCAAGGGGGAAACACGCCTTGCGAAACTCTCCTGGAATCTGAATCCTGCTTGAAGAACGAAGAGATTGTTCGCGGCGTCGCTCTCTCTCCCTCTCACACATGCGAAGCTTCAATGAAAGGGCTGGAAGAGCCGCTAGGCCTCAAAGCTCCCCTTTCTTCTCACTGCAGTCCACACAGACCCTGACTGGATGGTCCCATCCCCGCGAGGGCACAGGCCAGTGTTCCGGGGAGCACTGGCTGCAGAAGCCTAGGCCGCAGGCCCGGCAGTGGTGTTTGCCCATTGTCCCAGAAAAGGGCTTCTCGCAGCGATGACACTTGACGAGTTCGTGATCCGGCACCCAGTAATCAGGCCTTGCCACATCCTTCACAAGTCCTGGAACAGTGGGGAAAAAAAAAAAAACCCCACACCATTAGCCATCTCTCTCTCACACAAACAGGCTGCACCGCGCTCCTCATCCTTGCTGGCGTATGGTTGCCATGGGCACCAGCCTCTCCTATCTTGCAAAACTCATCACTGGTGAGCTTTGTCTAGGAACGTCAGCAGGCTATTCACCAGCAGAAGGCACCACTGTCCTGTTCCTGATCAATGTCCATAAACAGAGCCAGGATAACAGCCAGGAGCCCCCAATTCTCATCCTTGTTTCCAAATCCCTCAATGGCCTTGCCCCTCCCTATCTCTAATCTCCTCCTGGCCTATCTGTGCTCCTCCAATTCTGGCCTCTTGGGTGTTCCTGATTTTAATCGCACCACCATTGACGGCCATGTCCCTAAGCTCTGAAATTCCCTCTCTAAACCTCTCTGCATTCCTCTCTCTTTCTTTAAGACGCTCCTTAAAACCTACCACACTGTCCTGACCTATGTGGCTCCATCTCGATTTATAATGCTCCTGTGAAGCTTTTGGGGAGTATTTTTGAACACGTTTTATAAAATACCTTTAAAGCATCATATACGCAAATATTGTGACTGGCTCAAATTCCCCTAGCAACCAATTTTAAAAAAGACACTTCCCACCACAGAGTTCAGCGGTAGAGAATTTCTGTTCCACAGCCCTGCAGGCAGCCTGGAGATGAACTCACGCAGGTGAGCAACTCCACGGGGAATCTGCTAGTGGCCCCTCCTTCTGCACTCTCCAGGTCAAAGGGGTGCAGCTTAAGACCCTGAGGGGTTGGACCACAGTTTACTAAAGCAGCAGTAACACCACCAGATAACACAGGGTTGGTTGCACGTACCGAGGGGATATTCGACTGCTGAAGTCATGGCATCCAAAGTGCTTTGTGCCACTTCTGTAATCCTGCGAGCCAGTAACCCTTTGCCTTCTCTGGCTGCTTCCAGTTCCTTTCCTGAAAAATCAATGCAGTCAAGTGAAAGGAAGAAATGAGCCCAGGGCTAAGGATCGTTCATTGTCACTGAGGAGCAGTGAAGCCCAGCGTTTATCACCCCTCCTTAACTGCTCTTGCCGAGGTGGTGGTGAGCTGCCTTCAAGTAGTTTGCTAGAGCATTTCAGAGACAGTTAAGAGTCAACCGCATTGCTGTGGGTCTGGAGTCACATGTAGGCCAGACTGGGTAAGGAGGGCAGATTTCCTTCTCTAAAGGGCATTACTGAACCAGACGGGTTTTTAACAACAATCCAACAGTCACCGAGACGAGCTTTTTTATTCCAAAAATTTAAGTTCCTCTGTTGCCATGTTGGGATTTGAACTTGCGTCTCTGAATCATTAGTCCAGACCTCTGGGTTACTAACCCAGTAACATAACCAGCATAACCATGCCTATGGACATAGCCAGTATCTCACACATCAGTGAGCATACCTCACCAGACAACACACAGTCATTTCAATGTTTTCCCACCCACCTCCCTACCGCTCTCTCCACCTTAAATTCTCCTTAAAAACCTCTGACCAAACAATTGGTTAATATCTTGACAATTAACAAGCAAATCGCTAGCACGGACCCCAAGCAGTGAGGATTGTAGACGCGTAGTAAAAGTCATCAGCAAATCTCCCTCCAAGACACACACACACACACACACCACCCCAATTTGGAAATATATCGGCCGTTCCTTCACTGTCGCTGGGTCAAAATCCTGGAACTCCCTCCCTAACAGCACTGTGGGTGTACCTACACCACATGGACTGCAGCGGCTCAAGAAGGCAGCTCACCCCCACCTCCTCAAGGGCAGTCAGAATTGCCTCACTTTCCTTCTCTGAAATGCTCCTGAAAACTAACCTCTTTGACCAAGCTTTTGGTCATCTAACCTAATATCTCCTCATGAGGCTCAGGGTCACACTTTGTTTTATGGTGCTCCTGTGAAATGCCTTGGGATGTTTCATTACATTAAAGATTTTAAATAAATATGAATTATTTAGTGTTGAGTCCCTAGCTGTTTGTTGTATATCTTCATAATTTAGACTGAAATGTGGGAGGCATGATTGAGAAATTTGCAGATGACACAAAAACTGGCTGTGTAGTTGACAGTGAAGAGGATAGCTGTCGATTCCAGAATGATATCAACGGTTTGGTTGAGTGGGTGAGAAGTGGCAAATGGAATTCAATCTGGAAAAGTGAGGGGTAATACATTGGGGGGCGGGGGGGCAAACAAAGCAAGGGAATACTCAATAAATGGGAGGCTTTTAGGGAGGGGTAGGGGAAGTGAGAGGCCTTGGAGTGCATGTCCACAGGTCCCTGAAGGTGGCAGGACAGGTGGATAAGGTGTTCAAGAAAGCATATGGAATGCTATTGGGTGAGGGATTGAATACAAAAGCAGGGATGTAATGATGGAACCATATAAAAAGCTGGTTAGGCCACAGTTGGAATTTTGTGTACTGTTCTGGTCGCTACCTTACAGGGAGGGGAGAGTGTAGAGGAGATTTACAAGAATGTTGCCAGGGCTTGAAAATTGCAGCTACGAGGAAAGATTGGCTAGGCTGGGCTTGTTTCCTCTGAACTGAGGAGTGACCTAACCAAGGTGTACAAGATTATGAGGGGCCTCGATAGAGCAGACAGGGGTGCCCTGCTTCCCTTAGCAGAGAGGTCAATTACCAGGGGGCACAGACTTAGGGTGATTGGTAGAAGGGTTAGAGGGGACATGAGGAAACATTTCTTCACCCAGAGGGTGGTGGGTATTTGGAATTGTCTGTCTGGTTTGATGATGGAGGCAGAAACCCTCAACTCATTTAAAAGGCATCTGGATCTGTACCTAACGTGCTGTAACCTGCAAGGCTACGGACTGGGTGCTGGAAGCTGGGTTTAGAATGGGTGCCTCGTTTTTTTTCCCTTTATGGCCAGCACATACGTGATGGGCTGTAAGGCCTCTTCCTGTGCTGCAGCTTCTCTCTGGTTTTTAAGTTGCCGTTAGCAATAAACATCACCTTTGCCAGTGACCCCCCACACCTCAGGAATGATTAATTCAATAAAAAGTATGGAAGGGTTAAAAGTGGGACACATGCTGATGTGAGGGACAGAGGCAGGGGACAAGGGGCAGACCTTCTGCAAATTTAATTTCTTGCTCTCCTGCACAAGCCCACAATACAGGCTTGCAAAGAGCCAGCACAGGCACGATGGGCAGAATGGCCCCCTTCTGGGCTAGGATAATGAATTTGCTGTGGAGAAAGTTGTGCGTTCAAGGCTCTTCCAGCAACTCAGGAGCCCAGCTCCGGGGGAGAAAAAAACATTTCCTAGAATATAGCTCAGCAGCATTTTAACAAAAAGTATATACAAGCATGTCTCAAGGAAAACTCCAACCCTAATTAATTAGTTTCAAATTGTGCAAACAGTTTTGTTTTTAAACATTCTACAACAACTTTCCTTTTGAGAATGTTCTCACAGTGTTTGACCTTCAGAATCGAGTAAACGAGGGTCCCACTGGTCAAATCCTCTCTCTCCACAAACTGGGCATCTAGCAGAATCCACCAGCCACCAGCTCTTAACCAGCGACACTTGTTAGTGCAGGAGTTTCTCATTAAACTTAATCAATTGATTGGGTCACTTTATCAACGGAAGCATTTACAGGCAAGTCCAGTTCATCAGTTTTGCTCTTCAGCAGGCTGTCAGCAGGATTTGATCAGCCTTGCAGCTTAACAAGCTCAACACTTCGTGTTTTCACAGGGTTTAATCGGACTGAACAAGACAGTGTTACAACACGTCAATCTCCCCTCTGAGAATTTTAAAAGAACGATTTGTGATCAACCTCTATAGCAGTGGCTCACACTCTCAAACTCTGCAGCCAGGCGGGTTCAAGCCCCCACTTGAGACTTGAGCACGAAATCTAGGTGGGCTATGATTCTATCACACTTCCAGTGCCGTATGGAGGGATTGCTGCACTGTCAGAGGTGCCATTTTCCAGGTAGAATGTTAATCCAAGGCTCCATTTGCCCTCTCAAATGGATGTACAAGATTCCATTTTGAAGAGGAGCAGGGGAGTTTTCCCCCCCAGTGTCCTGGCCAATATTTATCCCTCAACCAACACCACCCCACAAAAAAAAATCATCTGGTTGTGATCACGTTGCTGTTTGTGGGATCTTGCTGTGCACGAATTGGCTGCCATATTCCCTACATTCCAACAGTGACTACAGTGTGAGGGGATTCATTTCGGTGGGAAGGACACACAGGGATGATCTAAAGTAAAGGGTCCATTTCTAAAGGAGTTACAGGTGCAGAGTGACCTGCGTGTGCACGTACAAAGGTGACCAATAGGTTGAGAGAGCGGTTAATAAAGCAAACAGTATCCTTGGCTTTATTAACAGGGGCACAGATTACAAGACCAACAGGGTTATGTTAAAGCATTATAACATCGATTCGGCCTCAGGTAGAGTATTGCTTCCTATTCTGAGCGCCACACTTTAGGAAGGAGGTGAAGCTGTTAGAGAGAGCTGAAAATATTCACAAGAACGTTTCCAGGGTTGAGGGACTTTGGTTCTGTGGATAGATTGGAGAAATTGCCACTGTTTTCCTTGGAGAAGAGAAGGTTGAGGGGAGATTTGATAGAGGTGTTCAAAATCATGAAGGATCTGGACAGATGAGAGGGGGAGAAATCGCGAACGAGAGGGCACAGATTTAAGGTAATTGGAAAAAGAAGCAATGGAGACATGAGGAAAAACTTTTTCATGCAGCAAGTGGTTAGGACCTGGAATGCGCTGCCTGAGAGTGTGGTGGAGGCAGGTACAATTGAGGCTTTCAAGGAGGATTTGGATTATCTGAAAAGGAAGAATGTGCAGGGCTACAGGGAGAGGCACTAGGTAAATTGCTTCAGAGAGCCAGTATAGACACGACGGGACAAATGGCCTCCTGTGCTGTAACCATTCTGATTCTTCAAAAGTACTTCATTGGCTGTAAAGTGCTTTGGGATGTCCTGAGGTCATGAAAGGTTGTATATAAATGCAGATATTTTTTTAAAATTATTTTCTCTCATCATGGGTGTTAGTGTGTTAGGTTTATTAGTTGCACTGTTCCTTTTTCCTCATTCTATTGTTGACTAAAACCAATCTAATTCACTGATCTACTGTTTCCAATCAACGTACCTTTGGATACCAATATCATTTACGTTTGATCTCTATTGTGCTGCATTAACTACGTGCATTTAAAACCTCTGTAGACGTACCAAAACTGGCTGACATGCACAGAAACAGGCCTTCCCACTCGTGGTCAAAGGCACAGCCAAAAGGGCGTGACCCAAAAAAAAAATCAGGGAGGCCACAATTGGAGGAGTACCGAGATCTCAGAGGGTTGTTGGTACTTAAGGAGGATGCAGAGAAGGGGGGCTTGGATCAAATTATTGAGCCCGCATTGAAGCGGCTTCACTTCAGGAGCAAGCCTGACTCCTGACGAGTTGGACGGCGGCCTCCAAGAAAGTTTGGTCTCTCCGAGAGGATCAAAGAGTTTCCAATGACCGTAGTTTGGGTTTGGTTCTACCTTTCCTCTGAGAGGAGGCTCCTGTTACCCAGGATGTTGGCATCTGAGGAGATGCCTTGGTTAAATACGGATTTTTTTTTGAAATGGTTTTGACATGGTTCAATTCCTTTTCAAAAAGGAGAGGTTGCAATGATCCTGACAGCTGACCACGTTCACCGAGGGCAAAGTAGGGTGTGATGTGGAGGGGGTGAAAACTGCCCCTCTTGAAGAGTTAATAAAGGTAACTGACAAAAGAAGCCATGGAGACATGAGGAGGAACTTGTTAAAACGCAGCGAGTGGTTAGGATCTGGAATGCGCCACCTGAGAGCGCGATGACAGCAGGTTCAATCGAGGCTTTCAAGGACGGGTTATTATCCGAAAAGGAGAACGTGCAGGGCTACGGGGGAGAAGGTGGGGGGGGGTGACACTAGAGAGCCAGCACAAACATATTGGACCGAATGGCCTCCTTCTGTGCTGTAACTACTCCTGGGATACGCCAGAGGGTGGGTGAGGCACGATGGGCATCGTACCCCCGCTGAACAAAAGCAAACATGAAGCCAGTGACTATTACCTGTGCTGTTCCCACCTGTTCTGAAGCAATCGTCACACACTCTCAC
This sequence comes from Carcharodon carcharias, assembly GCF_017639515.1. NCBI lineage: Eukaryota > Metazoa > Chordata > Chondrichthyes > Lamniformes > Lamnidae > Carcharodon > Carcharodon carcharias. Next base: position 21,272,564 of record NC_054500.1, read on the forward strand.
AGCAGCGCTACCCCACCCTCGCTCTGTGACAGGCATGCTTTTGCTCGAACAGGCATCGCAGCAACCCTCTCCACAGCAACGACAATGATGTTTGCGGTCTCCGTCCTCAAACGGTTTCTTGCATTGATAGCACTCCTGCGAAGAATTTTTAAAAAAAAAAGATATCAGGCCTCACATTGAGAGGGTGACCAGACTGGAAAACAAGATACAAGCTCTGCCCAAAGGTCTAGAGAGGGCGGGTTTGGATTGGTTCACTCAACTGGCGAGATTTCAGGTCTCGAAACAAAACGAATCATTGGAGCTAGCAAAGCACTGGGTCCTGGTTTTCACCGCTTTCCTATTGACGGCCAGGTTTTCTATCCATGTCTCAAGCTCTAGAATCCCCTCCCTAAGCCTCTCGCCCCTCCTCAAAGCCCATCTCTGGGAGCCACGTGGTCGGACAGGCCAGAGCCAAGGTTTGTCCGACAATCGCTCCCGTCCGGTTTGCTAATGCCACGGGCGCTAGAGAAATGCAAGACGTTGGTGCTGTTGTCTGCCGGCCTTCCCAGTCCCAGCCATTTCAGCAGTAAAATGAGGGAGCAGTGCAGAGGGTAAACCATGGCACCATCACCCACCATCACCCCCCCCCCAACCCATCCCCACCGCAGGTTGGGTGGAGGGCAAACAGTGGGTCATTTGCCCACCGCAGGGAGAGGGTGGGCTGTCACTCAGAAACACCTCATCCTCCAGCATCTGAACAAAACCAAGACCGGCCACATTTCTCCAGAGAAGCTGAGTGGCTTGGATCCAGAGCACAAGCGTTTATCGCATGGTGATTACAAATGAGGAAGGCCATTCAGCCCCATGTAGTCCTTCCATTTACAAAGAGTCAGAGACCTCCCCCTCCTCCCCATTGAAGTTTCCTTTTATTTTGAAATTCATTCTTAGGATGCAGGCATCTGTGGCAAGGCTGACATTTATTGCCCACTGTACCCTCTTGCCCCTTGAGCAGGTAGTGAGCCTTCTTCATGAGTCTCTTTAGCATCTCCAAGTTGGTCATTCTTTTAGATTCCGAGTGTGGCAGCTCCAATGAAATTTTCACTAACGCTAGGGTACAAAGGAACAAAAAGACTTGCATTTATATAGTGCCTTCTAAAACCACAGGGACGCCCCAAAGATTTAATGTTGGAAACGCAGAGGCCAATTTGTGCACAGCAAGCTCCCACAGACAGCGATGCGCTATTGACCCGATAATCTGATGTTGGTTGAGGGATAAATATCGGCCAGGACACCAGGGACAACTCCCCAGCTCTTTTTCGAAATACTGCCACGGGATCTTTGCCGAAGGGGCGCTCAGGGCCCCATTCGAAAGTCTCATCCGCATGATGGCGCCTCCGACAGTGCAGCATTCCCTCAGTACTGCACTGGGAGTGTCAGCCAGGATTTGGCAGTGAATTCTCTGGAGTGGGGGCTTGAACTCTCAACTATCTGACTCCGAGGCGAGAGACACTAGTTTTGCTTTGCCACCCATTACATCCTGCCTGAAATCCAGGTTGATAACAACAATTACTACTAAAGGTATTTTTTTTTTTAAAAACAGGGGGTAACTCACGGTGATCTGGGAGTTGGGCCTCCAGTATTCTGGAGCCACTTGGTCCGTTAACCAGGCCGTGATTGCCTTGGTTGGGCCTGTACTGTACTCGGTGACTGACTGGATCATATAGTTCACACCGTCCAGGACCCACTGAGCTCCATTACTATTGTCCTTCAGGAACGCCTCATTCTGAAATATATAAAAAAAAAGACTTGCATTTCAATAGCGCCTTCTACAACCCCAGGACATCCAAAATGCTTTATATCCAGAGTGCTTCTGAAGTCTAGTCACTGTTGTAGGAAACATGGCAGCCAATTTGCGCACAGCAAGCTCCCACAAATAGCAATATGATCATGATTGCGACTGCACAATCTGTTGTTCGTGATGTTGATTGAGGGATAAATATTGGATCACGATACCAGGGAGAATTCTCCTGTTCTTCTTTGAAATAGTGTTGTGCAATCTTTTTTTTTTTTACATCCACCCGAGGGGACAGATGGGTCCTGGGTTCAACGTCTCATCCGAAAGATGGCATCGCCAACAGTGCAGCACTCCCTCAGCGCTGCAGCCTAGATTTCTGCTCAAGTCTCGAGTGGGACTTGAACCCACAACCTTGTGACACAGGTAAGGGAATAAATCCATATGCGAATCATCATTTACAGCCCATCGTACAGAACACATTCATGTAATCACTCCCTAAGACAGGATCTCCGGTTTGGAGTTCAGAGTCACATGTGCTGTGGATAAAGGGGTACCGGTGGATGTGCTCTACTTAGATTTCCAGAAGGCATTTGATAAGGTGCCACATCAAAGATTATTGCAGAAAATAAAAGCTTATGGTATGGGGGTAACATGTCGGCATGGATGGAAGATTGGCTAACTAATAGGAAATGGAGTTGGCATAAATGGGTCTTTTCCTGCTTGGCAGGATGTGACGAGTGGTGTGTCACAGGGATCAGCGCTGGGGTCTCAACTTTTTACAGTTTATATGAATGACTTGGATGAAGGGACTGAGGGAATGGTGGCTAAATTTGCAGATGACACAAAGATAGGTAGGAAAGTAAGTTATGAAGAAGACATAAGGAGGCTACAAAGGGACATAGATAGGTTAAGTGAGTGGGCAGAGATCTGTCAAATGGTGTTATATTCTCTGGAGTGGGGATTTGAACTCTCGGCCATAATATAACATTATAATGTGGGAAAATGTGAAATTGCTTATTTTGGCAGGAAGAATGAAAAAAGAAACGTCTGAGTAGTGAGAGATTGAAAGTTCAGAGATGCAGAGGGATCTGGGTGTCCTAGTGCATGAATCACAGAAGGTTAGTGTGCAGGTACAGAAAGTAATTAGGAAAGCTAATAGAATGTTATAGTTTATTGTGAGGGGAATTGATTACAAAAATAGGGAGGTTATGCTTCAGTTATACAGGACACTAGTGAGACCACATCTGGAGTACTGTGTATAGTATTGGTCTCCTTATTTAAGGAAGGATGTAAATGTGTTAGAAACAGTTCAGAGAAGGTTTACTAGACTAATACCTGGAATGGGTGGGTTGTTTTAGGAGGAAAGGCTGGACAGGTTAGGCTTGTATCCACTGGAGATTAGAAGAGTGAGAGGCGACTTGATTGAAACCTTTAAGATCCCGAGGGGTCTTGACAGGGTGGAGATGGAGAGGATGTTTCCTCTTGTGGGAGAATCTAGGACCAGGGGTCACTGTTTAAAAATAAGGGGTCGCTCATTTAAGGCAGAGATGAGGAGAATTTTTTTTCTCTCTCAGGAGTTGAGAGTCTTTGGAACTCTCTTCCTCAAAAGGCTGTGGAAGCAGAGTCTTTGAATATTTTGGGGGCAGAACTAGATAGATTTTTGATTAACAAGGGGGTGAAAGGTTATCAGGGGGTAGGCAGGAATGTGGGGTTGAGGTTACATTCAGATCAGCCATGGCCTTATTGAATGGTGGAGCAGGGTCGAGGGGCTGAGTGGCCAACTCCTGCTGCTCATTCATATCTTGAAGAAATCAAATTCACTTTTCATTATCCAAGATCCCAGGTATTTTTCCTGTGGATTATGTGCCACGATTCTGTCCGTTTATTCCCCAAGGGCTACAAAAAGCAATTATATAGCCCCTTATTATCTTTCACACTCCCCCCATCTCTATCGCTCTCCCCATCTTCATCTTTGTCACCATAGGCTCTCAAAAATGGTTTGACATCAATTACTCAAAAGGCGCAGTTGACTTTACAGGAGAGACAAATAGAGAAAAAGAGCGAGAGAGGGGAGAGGGAGGGAGGGATCGTGCTCGTGAGCGAGAGAGAGCGCGAGCAGAGCGAGAGCGAGAACGAGAGAGGAGGTAGAAAGAAAAAAAAGGAGTGAGAGTTGCTTATGTGTCATAAATCTTGTCTCTCTCTCTCTCTCAGGTCCACAGCATAAAAACAGCATCAGAATTTCAGTACAGATAGTTTAATGTCTCCTCCATGTCTGTCACCTGACTCCCTTGTGAACACGCGGAGTGCTTGTCAGATTCTAGTTGCCTCGGGTTGTTCACAGACAGTTAGACACTTGTTCAGGCGATTCTCACACTCCTTTCCCCGCTCTGCTGCCCACAGCCTGTCAGAAGCCATCAGTGTCCAGAAAACGGCCCCTGACAGATGGCCTCAGGCTGGAAAGCTGTTTACAACCCGTGTCTCTCTCACTCACTCACTTACTTGCTGTGTGACCGAGTCTCAGGACAGTTAACACATCCACTGTACCGTGATGAAAGGGAAGATAACACAGGGGGACACAATTCATGCAACACCAAAACTAACATCAGACTTCCATGGCTAAACGAACGACCCCAGGAGCCGGTGTAAGACGCCATATTATTTGGCTCTCGAATTAGGGTTAGAATCATCAAATAGTCTCCTGCTGTAACCATTCAGCCCATCATATCTATGTCAACTCTCTGCAAGAGCAACTCACCTAATCCCACTCACCTGCCTTCTCTCCTTAGCCCTGCAAAATTTTTCTCAATATAATGAATGCTCTTATTCCCTTTTGAAAGCCTCAATTGAACCTGCCTCCACCTCACTCTCAGGCAGTGCATTCCAGGCCCTACCCACTCGCTGCACAAGAGGGATGCCCCCTCATGTCGCCATTGCGTCTTTTGCCAATTACCTTAAAATCAGGGCCCTCTGGTTGGATGAGCTCCTGGAGGGCTGATCACATGACCTCCCGCCCACCAGCAGCCCTGCCCCCACACTCCTGCCACTGGCCCCATGACACATCAATCTTCATAGGCACCGCCCCCTACGCTAATCAATCTCCCCCCACCCCACCCCCACTCCAAATTTTCAACATTTTTAATCACTAATAACGTTTTGAGATTTTCTTCCCCTCCTCACAGCCGTATTGATCTTAAACTCCCAGAGAGCCCACGGCAATAACCCAAATTGCATACTCACCCCCAGCCACACGTGCTTTAATTCAGGACGCACAGCTGACCCCTCTGGGTCTTGGTTGCCGATCCAGTACTGTCTGCTACGATAGATAATCCCGCAGTTCGGACATTCCAGAACATACCTAAGTAGCAAATTAAAAACACATCAGAGCATAAGCGAGGCCACACGATGCCGATGGTTTGGTTTTTAGACCTTCGTTTCTCTTTCCTCTCCATTTTCCATTAATATAGATTTTTTTTTAAAAAAAAGATCCGAGCACTGGGACGAAGCCTTAATGTTGGTGGGCAACAGGTTAAGGATTGGATGGAGTCTGGGCAGCAGAGGAGGTGCAGCTGGATCTAACAGTTAAGGACACTATTCAGGCTTTGGGAAATCATGAAGGCTGGAGGTGGTGAGAAATTCCACCGTCTACAGAGAGAAGGTTAGTGTTAATGTTAATAAATACGGGCTCCGAAGAAGTGATACGGATCTGAAACGTTAACCCTGTTTCTCTCTCCACAGATGCGGCCAGACCTGCTGAGTTTTTCCAGCATTTTCCGTTTTTAATTGCAGATTTCCAGCATCTGCAGTATTTTTGCTTTTGTCTTAATAAATATGGAGTTTAATGCTGCGGTGACAAAAGCTTGCATTCGTATAGCGCCCTTCATCACAAGCTGTTCCAAAGCACTTTACAGTCAACGAAGCATGCTTAAGTGCAGTCACTGTTGTAACCTAGGGGAATGGGCCAGCCGATTTGTGCACAGCAAGCTCCCACAAAACCTCATGGTGACAAATGCTTTTTGTTTTTAAAAATGTGACAGAGGGTGAAATATTGAATAGGACACTGGGATAGAGCTCCCCTCACCCACTTCAAATTGTGGCCATGGGACCCTTTACCTGAAAAGGGCAGGTGAGGCCCTCAGTTTACCAATTCCCCCAACAGTGCGGCACTCCCTCAGCACTGTGCACGGGAGGGAGATTGGACGGGAGAGGGGATTTTAGATTCAGGAAGAACTAGCGGGGGAATTTCGAGGACGAGCAGGGCTGCGAAAGGAATTGGGGGAAATGCTAGCGTCACCTCTTCCTTCTGTACAACAGGGCAGCGAATCAGCTGGGACCCCTGCTCTCCACCTCTATCAGTGCAGCCGACTTTACCTTCATCGGGGAGGATCACAGAGCCCACTCACCCTGACCAGGCATAAGTTGCAATTCCGAGCCACTTGCTGTCAGTCGATGCAGAGGTTTTGGGGTTAACAGCTACCTCCCAGCCACGTTCATAGCACACCTGGATCAGTTCAAAGAGATGGTTCAGAATTCAGCAGTGCCACCCCTTCCCCCACCTCCCCCCTCCCTGCCACACCACAGGCTTAGACTCCACACACTGGGAACATAGGAGCAGGAGGAGGCCATTCAGCCCCTCAAGCCTGCTCTGCCATTCAACAAGATCATGACTGATCTGGTTGTGGTCTCAAACGCACTGTGATGCCTGCCTGTCCACTGCTTCCACCAACTTTTACGCCCAAGGAGCAGAATTGTTGTCCAGAGACTCATGGGAGAACAGAAGACCGGGAAAATACATCTGCTTCCACTACCTTCCTGCATAAAAAACTAACCATCCTGACTTGGAAATGTATCGGCCGTTCCTTCACTGTCGCTGAGTCAAAATCCTGGAACTCCCTCCCTAACAGCACTGTGGGTGTACCTACACCACATGGACAAAATCCTGGAACTCCCTCCCTAACAGCACTGTGGGTGTACCTACACCACATGGACTGCAGTGGTTCAAGAAGGCAGCTCACCACCACCTTCTCAAGGGCAACTCGGGATGGGCAATAAATGCTGGACCCAGCCAGTGACACCCACAATCCATAAAATGAATTAAAAATTCTCCCCGTATGACCTCTGACCCTTTGGCTCAATTGGTGTCCCTCTGGTTACTGACCCTCCTGCCACCAGAAACTGCTTGGTCTCATTTACTCTATCAAAACCCCTCAAATCTCCCCTGACCTTCTCTGCTCTCAGTAGCACAGTGGTAACATTGCTAGCCAGAGGCCCAGGTCAATGTTCTGGAGTCAGGGGTTCAAATCCCATCACACCAGCTGGTGGAATTTAAATTCAATTAATAAAATCTGGAATTGAAAGCTAGTCTCGGTAATGGTGACAATAAAACAATCATCAATTGTCATAAAAACCCATCTGGTTCACTAATGCCCCTTTAGGAAAGGAAATCTGCCGTCCTTACCCAGTCTGGCCTACGTGTGACTCCAGACCCACAGCAATGTGGTTGACTCTTAACTGCCCTCTGAAATGGCCGAGCACGACACTCAGTTCAAGGGCAATTAGGGATGGGCAACAAATGCTGGCCTTGCCAGGGACACCCACACCCCATGTAAGAATAAAAAAAGTGCCTTCAGGAGCAGACTTACCCTGCAGATCAGCACCTTATTGTTGTACTGGTGTGTGTAGCGACACCGGCTGCTTGCGTGGTGTGGGATGTCGTCCTTGATGTGGTTCATGTTCCTCGTACAGTGAGCTCTTCAATTAGAAATAAAGGAACAACTACATTTACTCTCCTGGTTACACTCCACACCCCATTTACCTCAGCACTGCTCTCTGGTTTACTGTCCGCTTCATGTTGTGTTGGGTACAGGGGAAACTTAGGGGGATATTGTCAAGACTGGAGAATTTTAGCGATGAGGAAGGGGTTGGGTAGGCTGGGGTTGTTCTCTTTGGAACTGAGGGGAGATTTAATTGAGGTGCATAAAATTATGAGGGGCCTGGGTGGAGTGGATAGGGAGGACCGGTTTCTCTTAACACAGAGGTCACTAACCAGGGGGCAGAGATTTTAAAGCAATTGGTAGAAGGATTACAGGGGACTGGAGGAGAAGTATTTTCATCTAGGAGTGGGTAGGGGCCTGAAAGGATGGTAGAGGCAGAAATCCTCAACATATTTTAACAAACACTTCGATTTGCACTTAGGGTGCTGTAACCTACGGGGCTACAAAGGGGGATTTGGCCGCCTCAGAGCCGATGGGCCAAATGGCCTCCTCCTGTGCTGGACATTTTCCTATGGGGCAGCCAGGATTCAGGAGGAATCGGCAAAGCAGCAGCAACAGCAGCATCGTTCGCCCTGGTCACTCGATAAATCCCAGAGCAGAATTGTGGGCAAGATTGGCAGAGATTTTCCACTAAGCCCAATCCCCCCCTTTACCCAACTCGCTCCCTCTGGGGGCATATTAACTGGAGACACTCTGTAAAATGGACAATATCGAGTTGGAATTAAACATCCCAACAAATGTCTGTTCGCCTCCTCAATGAATAATCGAGGGATGGCGACACACACGGTGCAGGGATGAAGATAAGCAGAATAAAGAGCAGGCTCAAGGGGCCGAATGGCCTCCTCCTGCTCCTATTTCATAAGTTTCCCACATTCGTAAAGATAATGAACTGCAGAGATAAAGTCTATTTAACTCTCGTGAATCTTGCTGAAAAGGAGAGACATATTGCTGAAGCTTTTTGTCTTGCATCAGCAGGACAAACACAAGAATTCCAAATTTCAAACACTCACAACAATTTATACTACACGAGAAAAGAGGTGCTGATTGGTTGGCAAGTCAACTCTGATTGGCTGAGCAATTGCCATGGAGGAAGCAACCGGGGAGGCTGCTCTGTGTCAGATATTGGGGGATGTGACGTGATATGATCCAGAGCTTGTCCAAGGTTTGCCCCAGTGACTCCTGCCCCATGTCTGGAGTGTGGAAAGCAGAGGCTTTGCTGAAAAGGCCGGGAGCTCTCTAACGAGGCAGTTTGACGGAACAAATGGAACCCTCCAGCAGCACCCCCCCACCCTCCAATTTGAGGACCTTAACTCACCCGCAGCTGAGGCAGACATTGGAGCAGCTGAAATATTCATCAGGGAAGAAAGAGCTGGTGGCAAATCGGTTGTCTGTTATCTCCCCATTGAATCTCATGCTTAGAGCCTGGGGAAGAAACAGGGAGAAACGGGTCTCAGATAGAAAGAACTTGCATTTATATAGCGTCTTTCACAACCTTACTTGCTCTACAGCCAATTAAGTACGTTTTTTTGAAGTATAGTCCCTGTTATAATGTAGGAAACGCAGCAGCCAACTGCTGCACAGCAAGATCCCACAAACAGCAAACAATAATGAACAGATTATTGTGTTTCTTCAATGATATCATTTGAGCTGTTTGAGGGATAAATATTGGTCCCAGGACCTAGGGGTGGTGGTGCCATCTCTGCTCTTCCTCAGAGCAATCACTAAGGCACCTTTTACACCTGATCTGAAAGATGGTCACCTCAGACAGTGCAGCACTCCCCCAATACTGCTCTGGGAGGATCAGCTGAGATTTTGAGTGGGTCTCGAACCCACAACCTTCAGGCTCGATGACGTTCAGCCAATGTTTCCACCCGGACCATTCGTTGTGCATCATGTAAATCCCCCAGCACAGGAGGCCATTCAGCCCATCGTGCTTGCGTGGACTCTGGTGGAGCTGCCCTATTGGCCCCCACCTTCCACACCCCCCACTCACCCACCTCCCTCCCTCCCTCCCTGCCTGCCAGCGTTACCTTCAACACATTGTAGACGATAGCGGGTGGTCTCCGGGAGCGGGTTGATGTGTTGCTTGCCCGTCTGCGCACCACCTCCAAGAACCCATTAAAGTCGGTGGGCGGCATTGTGGTTCTCGTACCAACGTACTCGACGGAGTTGAAGGCTTCGGTGCTTAAACCCAGCTGGTGGAACCTCTTCTGGAGCAGTTGCTCTGCACTTCCTGGGGTCTGGGAGTCTAGGGGGGAAGGGGTCAACACAGCAGCTAAACTCCTGGTCAAAGTGATTCTGTACATCGTAGGTTTTAAATAATTCATTCACAGGACAACACTTAACATCTATCACCTGTCCCCAATCGTGCTGGGGGTGAGCCACACATGCTTGACCACCAGGGGCCATTTCAGATCATATTTAAGTAACCACCACATTGCTGTGGGTCTGGAGTGACATGTAGGCCAGACCAGGTAAGGAGGGCAGATTTCCTTCCCCTAAAGACAACGATCTATAATTTCACGGTCATCACCGAGACTAGATTTTATTAATTGAATTTAAATTCCACCAGCCGTGGTGGGACTTGAACCTGTGTCCCTCTGGATCACTAGCCTAGTGACATTACCACTAGGCCAACCCCCCCTAACAGTTTATACTGGACAGATTCGAATCTCAGCCAACTCCCTCCAAATAGGATTAAGCTCCAGATTAAGGCCGAGTTTTATTTCGGAAGGAGGTGAATGGGGTGCCAGCTGACTCTGGGATACTAGTCTCGGTTTTGGGAAACTGGCACTAGTGCTCATATTTCCAAGGCTCTGGCTGTGTGGGCCGCACATTATATTCTATGGAGCCTCAGGAAGCCACAAACAGGCCCCGATTTTAAAAGGGGGGGCGGGTTTAGTGGGGAGGGGTCCAGCCACAGAGCACGAGCCCAAAAACACAGGGAAAACCCAGGCCGGGCTGGGCCGGGGAGCTGAACGGCTGGAGCTTTATTTCCACAAACCTTTCCCAACTCACAGTGAGGCTTAGTCAGGCCCACTACCAGGGTGAGTGGGGTGGGGTGGGGGGGGGGGGGGGAGCACCGGAGGCTGTAGCCAGGGACCCAGCTAAGTGGCGAGAGGCGGGTTGGGGCATTTGGGAAGGGGTGGGAGGCAAGGGAGCTCCAAGGCTTCCTGTTGAGGCCTGGAGGAGGGCGAGGGGAGGTGCAGAGGTCAAAGGGCGTTGGTGAGGGTAACCGCTCCTGGCCTTTCAATGACCCCTCTCAGATATAAAAGTTACCCTGCCCGAGCCTCTTCCAGCCCTAAGCCCCCTCTCAGCAGGTCTGACCTTGGAGACGGAAGGAGACTTCACCCGAGGCCCTCAATGAAGGTTACAGTGGGGTCCCGATGTCTCCCTTCCTGCTGGAAGGAGGTTAAGACTGGGACACAGAGGGGTCAAAGGTGTCCTCATTTCAACTGCGCCCTGCCCACTCTCCCTCTCCCACAGCGGGAGTATAAAATCCCATTCGTTTGCAGAAATCGCCAATTGTAGCTGCAGGATTTCCAGTGGCGAATCATTCACCAAGGGAGGCAGGAGCCATCATTTCTCAAAACTCTAAACTCAAACAAGACAAACCAAATGAGTGAGAAATATTAGCGGAAACAGGACTGAGCGTTGAGGGAACAAAAGCAAGACAAAAAATGCTGGAAAAACTCAGCAGGTCTGACAGCATCTGTGGAGAGAGAGACAGAGTTAACGTTTCGAGTCCGTATGACTCTTAAGAATCTGAAGAACAGTCATATGGACTCGAAACGCTAACTCTTGTCTGTGTCTCCACAGATGCTGTCAGACCTGCTGAGTTTACCCAGCATTTTTTGTTTTTGTTTCAGAGGATAGGGAGCAGCTGTTCCCCTTAGTTGGAGGGTCAGTCACGAGGGGGCATAAATTCAAGGTGAGGGGCAGGAGGTTTAGGGGGGATGTGAGGAAAAACCTTTTACCCAGAGGGTGGTGAGGGTCTGGAATGCGCTGCCTGGGAGGGTGATGGAGGTGGGTTGCTTCACATCCTTTAAAAAGTACCTGGATGAGCACTTGTCACGTCATAACATTCAAGGCTATGGGCCAAGTGCTGGTAAATGGGATTAGGTAGGTAGGTCAGGTGTTTCTCACGTGTTGGTGCAGACTCGATGGGCCGAAGGGCCTCTTCTGCACTGTGTGATTCTGTGATTTCCAGCGTCCGCAGTATTCTGCCTTTATCTGAGCGTTGAGGGACCGGACAGGGGTGGCTGAAGGTTGTAGGTAACAGCTTCCCACTCCCCAAGGTTATGGTATTGGGTAGATTCACAGTAAAGCTCCCTCGACATCGTCCCAACACTGGGATGACCAAAGCTGTCATCAGTGGCCCAACTACTGCAGGGGAGATATTTATATCGACTACCAGCCCTGGGGAGTGAGAGTTAGCGTCAAACTAGGGGTAAATATGCACCTGCTGGATTAAGCCAAAGGGATTTGGGCTGTCAGGTTTCACATAGAAATGCCCTCCCTCCCCCACCCATACAGTCAGCTGATCACCTGAGCTCAACTTCATGTTCTCTCACAGGTCAGTGTCTAACTACCCCCCCCCCCCCACCCCCACCCATCGCCATCAGGTAAACCCACCCCCACCCCCGCGCCCCTCCAGCACTCACCGCAGCCCAGTAGCTTGGTGTTGGAGGTCTCGTGGAAGATGATGAGCGCAGGCCCCAGGCTGGACAGGGGCACTTCCAGGCCGCAGCGGTCAGACATGGCCTTCAGCTCGCCGGTGAAGTGCTTGAGGTAGGCCTGGGAGGCGTTGCCCAGGAAACGGAAGAGGTCGTTGTGCAGCCGCTCGGCTCGGGTCCGGTAGACCACCACGTCGGAGACGGCCAGCACCTTCAGCAGCAGCCGCATCCGTTGGTTCTGCTTGCTGGTGGCGCCCAGCAGGCCTTCAGTGTCCAGCAGGATGAGGGACAGTGAGGGGTCAAAGGCCGCCCACACCCCCACGGTGCAAGAGTCCTGGGTCTCCGAGGTGTGGAACACCTCATGGCCATCGAAGAAGGTGGCGTTTAAAGTGTGAGACTTCCCATCCCCCGTGTTGCCGAAAATGGAGAGAACTTTGACGGCCTTGTTGCCTGGTATTCCCAGTTTCTCCAGGAAGTGTTCCTCCTCCGTCACCTTTCAAACAAGAAGGCACATTAACCCTTTCACGGCGGCTAGCACTCCGAAGGTTCAAACCCAGAGCCTGCAGCACAGAAAATCCAGCCTGACACTCTCCTGCAGTCCCGAGGGAGTGCTGCACTGCCGGAGGTGCTGTCTTTTGAAAGTAAACATTCAGCTAAAGCACCATTTGCCCTCTCAGGTCAGCATAAAAGATCCCAGAGCTCTACTTCGAAGCAGAGCAAGGCAATTCCTGCTCCAACCCACCCCCCAATTGCTCTGGCCAATATTTATTTTTTAAAACCAACATCCCCAAAACAGATTTTCTGCTCATTATGGCATTGTTGTTTGTGGGATCTTACTGTGCGCAAATCGGCTGCTACATTTCTTACGTCACAAGAGTGACTGTGCTTCATCAGCTGCAAGCTGGTGTGAAATGTGAATATTTTCACTATAGTTTATCCTGATGTGTAGCATTTCCTTGTTTGTGAAACCAATGTAGAGCTTTCAAAAAAAAAAAAATCCCCACCAAAAATACATCTCAGCACTTAGTAAACTAGCCTGGCGTCAGGGATGGTGTGGTTTAGCATTAGTTAATCAATTAGAATGATTAATCCTTAAACAGAGAGTGAGAAACTATTTCTGCTGGCAGGAGAGTCCAGGATTACGGGACATTGTCAAAAAATTGCAGTCAGACCTTTCAGGAGTGAAGTTAGGAAATACTTCTACACTTTGAATCCCCCACCATCAACATCCTGGGGGTTACCATTGACCAGAAACTGAACTGGACCAGCCATATCAATACTGTGGCTATAAGAGGAGGTCAGAGGCTGGGAATCCTGCAGCGAGTAACTCACCTCCTGACTCCCCAAAGCCTGTCCACCATCTACAAGGCACAAGTCAGGAGTGTGATGGAATACTCCCCACTTACCTGGATGAGTGCAGCTCCCACAACACTCAAGAAGCTCGACACCACCCAGGACAAAGCTTGATTGGCACCCCATCCACAAACATTCACTCCCTCCACCACCGATGCCCAGTAGCAGCAGCGTGTGTACCATCTACAAGATGCACTGCAGGAACTCACCAAGGCTCCTTCGACAGCACCTTCCAAACCCACGACCACTACCATCTAGAAGGCCAAGGGCAGCAGATAGATGGGAACACCACCGTCTGGAAGTTCCCCACCAAGCCCCTCACCATCCCAACTTGGAAATATATCGGCCGTTCCTTCACTGTCGGTGGGTCAAAATCCTGGAACTCCCTCCCTAACAGCACTGTGGGTGTACCTACACCACATGGACTGCAGCGGTTCAAGAAGGCAGCTCACCACCACCTTCTCAAAGGGCAGTTAGGGATGGGAAATAAATGCTGGGCCCAGCCAGCAAAGCCCACATCCCATGAATGAATAAAAAAACTCAAACGAGTGGTTGGGTTTGGAGAACTCTTCTGCAAATGGCTATCAATGCTCCATCAGTTATTGATTTTAAAGCAGAGTTTTTTGGACTTTGGTTACCCAGAGGTATTAAAGGGATATGGGGCAAAGGTGGGTATGTGGAGTCAGGTCACAGATCAGCCATGATCTCATTGATTGGCAGAACAAGCTCGAGGTCCTGAATGGCCTCCTTCTGCTTCTACGTTCCCCTCAAATCACAACAGTTGTCCCCCTTTTAAAAAATGAGCCCAAACATTCCAAATTCTAGTAATTCCTTTACAAATGAGAAATTTTCTTTTACGAGCTTCACAGTACAGCCTGCCGCTCTCCGTCAGTCACAACAGGCCTCAAACCTTCCTGTGTGCTCCCGCTCTGGAGAGGCGCTCAACGTGGGAACATCTCCGTGGAAAAGAGACAGGCAGCCAGAGCAAAAACCCCACCCCCGCCATTAACCGCACTTGCCTGGACCTCTTAACACCCAGGCCCAGAGCAGTCAGGCAAGGGCAGCATTAAATACAATAGAGCAGCAGCACTTGCAGTGATATACTTCATGCGTGACTTATGTACAACATACGTCATCTACATGGGTGTGGTATTCCCATGTTGCTAAAGAAAAACACACACGTTTTGTCACTGGGCATCTCCGCTGCTGAAAAGTTGCATTTAATTCTGACCATTTTAATGTGGAATAATAATCTCAAATTGCCTCTCACCATCAGGGGCTTCAACTGGTGCTAGAATTACATCTGATTGTGTTCTGGAGTTAGGACGCAGTCTACTGCTCAATGCAGTTCAGGCTGCTTTTCACTGGGGATGTTAGGGCCCATCTACCTGTCCTTGGTACTGCAGCAGCTCACCAACTGCTCCCTCGACAGCACCTTCCAAACCCACGACCACTGCCATCTAGAAGGAGAAGGGCAGCAGATACATGGGGACACCACCACCTGGAAGCAGCATTTCACTTGCACTTCCCTGAATTTAGTCTACTCCATTCGCTGCTCCCAATGCGGTTTCCTCTACATTGGAGAGACCAAACGCAGACTGGGCGACCGCTTTGCAGAACACCTTCAGTCTGTCCGCAAGCATGACCCAGACCTCTCTGTCACTTGCCATTTCAACACTCCACCCTGCTCTCTTGCTCACATGTCCATCCTTGGCCTGCTGCATTGTTCCAGTGAAGCTCAACTCAAACTGGAGGAACAGCACCTCATCTTCCAACTAGGCACTTTACAGCCTTCCGGACTGAATATTGAGTTCAACAATTTTAGATCATGAACTCTCTCCCCCATCCCCACCCCCTTTCCGATCCCCCCCTTTTTTTCCAATAATTTATATATATTTTACTTTTCCCACCTATTTCCATTATTTTTAAATGTATTTCCATCCATTGTTTTATCTCTACCTTTTAGCCTTTTTCAATCCCTTCCCCCCACCCCACCACCACTAGGGCTATCTGTGGTCTCCTCTACATTGGAGAGACCAAACGTAAACTGGGCGACCGCTTTGCAGAACACCTGCGGTCTGTCCGCAAGAATGACCCAAACCTCCCTGTCGCTTGCCATTTTAACACTCCACCCTGCTCTCTTGCCCACATGTCTGTCCTTGGCTTGCTGCATTGTTCCAGTGAAGCCCAACGCAAACTGGAGGAACAACACCTCATCTTCCGACTAGGGACTTTACAGCCTTCCGGACTGAATATTGAATTCAACAACTTTAGGTCGTGAGTCCCCTCCCCCATCCCCACCCCCTTTCTGTTTCCCCCTTCTTTTTTTTTTTCCCCAATAAATTATAAAGATTTTCCTTTTCCCACCTATTTCCATTATATAAAATAAAAAAAAAATAATAAAAAAAAAAACCCACTAGAGCTATACCTTGAGTGCCCTACCATCCATTCTTAATTAGCACATTCGTTTAGATAATATCACCAACTTTAACTTTAACACCTATGTGTTCTATTGTACTATTGTTGTTGACATCTTTTGATGATCTGCTTCTATCACTGCTTGTTTGTCGCTACAACCACACCAACCCCCTCCACCTCTCTGTCTCTCTATCTCTCCGCCCCCCACACACACACCTTAAACCAGCTTATATTTCAGCTCTTTCCTGGACTCGAACTCAAGTTCTGTCGAAGGGTCATGAGGACTCGAAACGTCAACTCTTTTCTTCTCCGCCGATGCTGCCAGACCTGCTGAGTTTTTCCAGGTAATTCTGTTTTTGTTTTGGATTTCCAGCATCCGCAGTTTTTTTGTTTTTATTTCTATCTGTACCTTGTTTGTCCTGCTTTCTACCCTTAATGTCACCATTAGCACATTTCTTAGCTATTATCACCACCATCAACATCTCTTTGTCCTTTTGTCTATGACATCTTTTGGTTATCTCCACCTATCAATGGCCCTCTATCCAGCTCTACTTGTCCCACCCCCCACCCCACCCCACCCCCCAACTCCCTTAAACCAGCTTATATTTTACCTCTTTTCTATTTTTCCTTAGTACTGTTGAAGAATCATACAAACTCGAAATGTTAACTGTGTTCCTCTCCGCAGATGCTGTCAGACCTGCTGAGTTTTTCCAGGTATTTTTGTTTTTGTTTTGGATTTCCTGCATCCGCAGTTTTTTGCTTTTACCACCTGAAAGTTCCCTCCAACCCACTCACCATCATGACTTGGAAATATATCGGCTGTTCCTTCACTGTCGCTGGGTCAAAATCCTGGAACTCCCTGCCTAACAGCACTGTGGGTGTACCCAAACCACATGGACTGCAGCGGTTCAAGGAGGCAGCTCACCCCCACCTTCTCAAGGGCAACTAGGGATGGGCAATAAATGCTGGCCCAGCCAGTGAAGCCCACATCCCACAATCAGAGACAAAAAAGAGGTGGGAAATTCTAATGCCCTGGAGAGGAGAAATACAGAGCCTCGTCACACTTGTAATTGCCTCTTTCTGGCCCACAGGATAGGCAGCTTCCTTCATTTTCTAGCCCGTGCACCATCAGGGCCTTCCTTTCAAGAGGTCCCCAAACTGTGCTCTGATCTCTTTTTGGAGATTAGCCATGGGGGGGTGGTGGGGGTGTAGGGTATCTTGCCTCCTTCATCACCAGAACACTGCGGGTTGTGACAATAGAAGTAACCCCTCATCCTGCAAGTCCAGCCCAGATTAGATTGAGATCCAGTAGAGCAGGATTTATGTAAATAATGCTCCTGAAATGCAGTTACTGCTGTTCTGCAGCTAAGCATAAAGATAGGCTTGCAATTACATAGCATCTTTCACCACTACAGGATGTCCAGAAGTGAATCACAGACTTTACACCTTTGCAACAAAGCCACTATTGAAATGTAGGAAACACAGCAGCCAATTGGCACACAGCAAGCTCCCACAAACAGCAATGTGATACATGGCCAGATCGGGTTGAGGGGTAAATACCATTGCAGATACTGGGAGGGCTCCCCTGCTCTTCTTCAAAAAAGTGACTTTGGGGTCTTTTATATCCACTGAGGTTTCAGACAGGTGACATCCCATCTTCAAGGCAGCACCTCGTGACAGTGCAGCACTCCCTCAGTCTGCACAGGGAGTATTAGTCAGATTCTGTTCTCAAATCGATGGAGGAGGGGGCTGGGACTTGAACCCACGACCTTCTGACTCATAGGCAGGAATGTTCCTATAAAGTGGTGTTGAGGTAGAGGATCAGCCATGATTTAATAGAATGGCGGAGCAGGTTTGACGGGCTGAATGGCCTACTCCTGCTCCTGTGTTCCTATGAGAGCTATTCAGAGCCAGGGCTGCCACTCTTAGCTGGCTGCTCAATAATTAACCTGTGCATTTACACAGAGGCCTTTCATTTCGAGAGTTATGGATTCTGCAGGTGATTTCCACAACACCCCCCCTCCCCCGCTAATCCGTCCAGAGTTACCCTGTTCACCCCTTAACACAGTTAGCAACGTACAACAGCCTTAAAAAAAAATTTCACTGCAGATAAAACATCTCCTTTAAACAGCACAGGCCCTTTAAGAAATAATGAATTTACATAGCGCCTTTCACAACCCCGGGGCCTTACAGCCATTGTGGTGTGTGATCGCTGTTGTGGTGGAAGAGGCCGAACTGGCGCACAGCAAGCTCCCACAAACAGAAACGTGATGATAATCTGGCTGAGGGCTAAATATTAACCGGGCAGTGGCAAATACAATTTTTTAAAAAATCTTACAGAAATTGGGAAGTATCAAAAGACTTGGCGTGTCGCAGATGGTTTTTAGGACCAATTTTCCGTGCGGTTAAGGCCTGGGAAACCAGTGCAAATGTGTAGCCAATTCTCGAAACCCCCCCCCCCCCCCCCCCACCAACCCAAAGTCAGGCTGGATACAAAGTATCGATGAAAACAATCAGATTGTTACATTGTGGCCAGGGGACAATTGTTACTGTAACAAACGAGAGAATGTATCTCCTGAAGAATTCTCATTCCCATTAAATACCGCGATCGCTGGTCAGTTTCACGCAGGGCGGATGTAGATTTCAGGTCACTGCAGCAGGAATCAGCGGCCCCGTCAGTTGCACCCTCTGGTTCCTCGGTCAACAAAAATTTGCTTTCGAATTAAATTTACCTGTAAGGTTTCGTTCTCATCGACCAGCAGGAAACTTTTGCTGCTGCTCTCTCCCGTCTGAGTGTTGATGTGCAGCTCTCCCATCTCTCTCAGCAGCGACGAGGACATTTTTATCTGCCCCCCCCCCCCCCCGCAACCCTTGCTTGTTGTTTTATAAAAATATACGGCCTTTCAAGCTGTGTTCACTCACCTTCCTCCACTCCCCCCCCCCCCCAAACAACAACACCACCACCACCCCACACAAAAAGCTTCGGAGGCAGCTGGTTAATCCGCAGGGTCAGCCAGCACTTGCTCCAGCCCTGTTCCCCCCAGTACAGTACAGTACACAGTACAGTACATACACAGGCAGGCTGCCCCACCTTGTCATATGACAAGACTATCCTGCTCCGCTGTCTCTTCTGGGCTGAACTCCCTCCAGGGTTCAAACGCCCGCGAGTGAATCCGCGCCGAGAAAATTGCTCAGCTGGTGCCTAACCCAGCACATTTTTTTTTTTATTATTATTTTTGTTTTTAAACTCGGTTCACGTTGGGAGTCCTGAGATGATCTGGCAAGCACCCAGCCCAGTGGCGGCGGCGGCGAGGAAAGACTTGCATTTATATAGCGCCTCTCCGCCAGCGGCTGAGCGGGTGTACCCGCAGCACGGGGGGAGGGGGGGGGGGGTACGGCGCGGCGGCTCCAGAAGGCAGCTCGTCACCACCTTCTCCAAGGGGGCCCTTAGGCATGGGCAACCAATGCTGGTCACATCCCAGCGGGCGGAAAAAAAAAGGAGACTGGGGATGTCACTTTACAGGCATGGAAGTGCAGTCACTGTTGTAATGTAGCAAACGCAGCAGCCAATTTGGCACAGCAAGATCCCACAAAAAAGCAACGCAATGAGGTACCTGCTGTTGATTTAAGGATTAATATTGGCTCGAGAACTGCACTCTCCCCTCCCCTCCCCTTCCCCTCCCCTTCCCCTCCCCCAATCCCCCCTCCCCTCCCCCAATCCCCCCTCCTCTTCCCTCCATCTCCCTCCCCCTCTCCCCCCAACCCCCCCTTTACCCCCTCTGCCTCCACCCCTCCCCATCTCCCTCCACCCCTCTCCCCCTCTCTCCCCCTCCCCCTCCCTCTCCCCCTCTCCCCCTCCCCCTCCCTCTCCCCCTCTCCCCCTCCCCCTCTCCCTCTCCCCCTCCCTCCCCCCTCCCCCACCCCCATTTGAAAACTTGCTCTGCTGTGCCCACCAAGAGAGCAGATGGGTCCTCAGTTTAACATCTCAGTTAAAAGATGGCACCTCTGACAGTGCAGCACTCCCTCAGCTCTGTGATTTCACAACTCCCCCAAAATCTTCCCACTCAGACAGAGGAGTGTTGTCCATGATGTCACCACTGACACACGAGGGGGAAGTGTAAGCAGGGCAACTATTCAGAACTTGCGGGGAGAAAGTTAGGAGCAGCATTAAGGGAGTGGAGACTATGTATAGTCAGCTGATGAATATTTGTCTATCGTTCTGCCACCCTGAAGAAAATTTGGACAACATCAACTTGGATTTATATAGCGCCTTTAACATCTTAAACATCCCAAATTGCTTCACAAAGATATAATCAAAGGAATCTGAACCAAAACCTGAGCGGGTGAGGGATGGGTGGTGGGAGGGAGGGGTGGGGGATGGGTGGTGGGAGGGAGGTGTGGGGGTGGGGGATGGTTGGAGGGAGGGGAGGGGTGGGGGATGGGTGGTGGGAGGGAGGGGTGGGGGTGGGGCATGGGTGGTGGGAGGGAGGGGTATGGGTGGTAGGGGGGGGTGGGAGTTGTGTGGGGGATGGGTGGTGGAAGGGGCTGGGGACAAAATGCTGGACCAAACAAATTAGTTTTAAAGGAGGAGAGAGGGGAAGAGAGGTTTGGGGAGGGAATTCCAAAGTTTAGGAACTTGACAACTGAAGGCACGGCCGCCGATGGTGGATCAATGGAGATCGAGGATGTCCCAGAGGCCAGAATTGGAGGAACACAGAGAACTCGATGGATTGTCGGGACTGGAGGAGATTACAGTGATAGGGAGGGGTGTAGGGGCTGGAGGAGGTTACAGAGATAGGGAGGGGTGTAGGGGCTGGAGGAGGTTACAGAGACAGGGAGGGTTGTAGGGGCTGAAGGAGGTTACAGTGATAGGGAGGGTTGTAGGGGCTGGAGGAGGTTACAGAGATAGGGAGGGGTGTAGGGGCTGGAGGAGGTTACAGAGATAGGGAGGGGTGTAGGGGTTGGAGGAGGTTACAGAGATAGGGAGGGGTGTAGGGGCTGGAGGAGGTTATAGAGACAAGGAGGGTTGTAGGGGCTGGAGGAGGTTACAGTGATAGGGAGGGTTATAGGGGCTGGAGGAGGTTACAGAGATAGGGAGGGTTGTAGGGGCTGGAGGAGGTTACAGAGATAGGGAGGGGTGTAGGGGTTGGAGGAGGTTACAGAGATAGGGAGGGGTGTAGGGGTTGGAGGAGGTTAGAGAGATAGGGAGGGGTGTAGGGACTGGAGGAGGCGACAGAGATCAGGCAGGAGTGTAGGAGCTGGAGGAGGTTATAGAGATAGGGAGGGGTGTAGGGGTTGGAGGAGGTTACAGAGATAGGGAGAGGTGTAGGGGCTGGAGGAGGTTACAGAGACAGGGAAGGTTGTAGGGGGTGGAGGAGATTACAGAAACAGGGAGATTCTTAGAGTAGAAACAAAAACAGAATTACCTGGAAAAACTCAGCAGGTCTGGCAGCATCGGCGGAGAAGAAAAGAGTTGACGTTTCAAGTCCTCATGACCCTTCGACAGAACTTGAGTTCGAGTCCAAGAAAGAGTTGAAATATAAGCTGGTTTAAGGTGTGTGGGGGTGGGGTGGGCGGAGAGAGAGAGAGAGAGAGAGAAGTGGAGGGGGGGTGTGGTTGTAGGGACAAACAAGCAGTGATAGAAGCAGATCATCAAAAGATGTCACCAACAATAGAACAAAAGAACACATAGGTGTTAAAGTTGGTGATATTATCTAAACGAATGTGCTAATTATTATTAGATTATTATTATTTTATTTTAGATTATTTTATTATTTTAGATTCTTAGGTTATGTCTGGTTTAGGCTTTGAACACAAAATCTTTCTGACTACCCGAGGCACAAACTTTATTAACGGGCCCAGACTGAGACGAGTTACCCAAACTCCAGGAGCACCCATTAGCACAGTGAGGCCGGTGTCCTTCTATTTGTGTCTCGTGTAGTTAGCTCAAGGAGTGTGTTCATGCCTGGACAGAGGATCCATAATTGGACAAAGAGGAAGTCAGGTTATTTGATTCCCCAGTAGCTTAGTAACTCAGGAGCACCACGGTGAGTTTCTGTACATCCACCACTCAATTGGTCAAAAAAACAGCCTTTCCTTTCACCCCTGCCTCCCACAAATATTCCACAGGCACCAACACTAGGGATCGCTCACTCACTCACGAGTGGCCACAGGCCTAGGAGAGTGAGCTTTTGTAAAAGTAAGGAAAGATCTTGCACTTCTGTAGTGCCTTTCACAACCTCAGGACATCCCAAGTGCTTCACACCAATAAAGTACTTCTGAAATGTAGTCACTGTTGCAAGGTCAGAAACACAGCTGCCAATTTGCACACAGCAAGCTCCCACAAACAGCAAAGTGATAATGACCAGGTCATCTGTTTTAGTGATGTTGATTGAGAGATAAACATTGGTTCAAGACACGGGTTAATAACGCCCCCCCCCCCCCCGCAACTTTGGTATTCTTCGAAATAGTGGCCCTGGGATCTCTTCTATCAAGCTGACAGGGTGCTGGTTGGGGGGAAGAAGGGGTGCCTCAGTTTAACCTCTAATCAAGACAACAGCAACTCCAACAGTGCAGCACTGCCACACCTACCGAGTTATGGTGCTCAGGTCGCTGGGGGTATGATTTGAACCATGCCCTATTGATTCAAGGCAGAGCATGCCAAGTGCTGAGAGTGGACAAGTTGGTTTCAGCCCCGAAAGTTGTTATTTTTATTCCCCCTTGTGGAGACCCCCTCCCTCTCCCCCTCCCCCCTATATCGTGCAGAGCAGCAGAAACCCATTTTAATGAACAAAAATGAAAACCTTTTAAGGTGAAGGCTGGTTAATTATTTGGAAACTTTTGCACTGCCCATTCACAAAATAAAAACCCGTAGGGGTGAGGAAACTCTCTCTGCGCAGTGAGATTATGAATGGGGAGCTGGGGGTGCTACAAGTGGGTGATTGACAACCCCTCTTCCAGGGTAAAGAGAGAGGGAGAGAACTACAACTCCCAGCAGGCACTGCTGCCCCAGGGGGACTACAACTCCCAGCAGACACTGGGGTACCCCCTTTTCTCTCTCTTTCCCCCCTCTCTCTCCCCAGGAGCTCAGGCGCAGGCGCAGGCGCAGCCCCGCCCCCTTCACACAGGTGACGTCGCTCCCCTGGCACCAGGGCGCCTCTGATTGGCTGCTTTCTGGCCGCAGCCCTGTTCCATATTCTGAATGGTCAAAATGAAATGTTAAACCACAATTGTGATCCTACTGTATTTTATTCTATCAAAATGGCGACAGTCATTCAGAATCCTTTAAAATCGTGAGTATCTGCAAAATTTCTGCCTTGCATTTTGCAATTTGCCCAGGTCTTTCTTGCATTTGGCAGTTCTTTAAAAAAAAACTTGCATGCAATCTAGAGAGGCTTTGCAATTAAATGCCAAGTGCATTGCACTCAATAATTTTCTGCACCCCTGGAATAATGTGATGGTGGTGCATTTTTTTTTGCAGGTTTCTCATTTTGCAACAACATTTTTTTTTTACTTTTAGTTAATTTTATTTTTCATTTTTTTTTGCCCACCTGGATTTCCTCCACCTGAAAACTCTTTGGATGGAGAGTTGCCTCCTCACCTTAAAGGTGACTGCTGGTGTGGAGTATATTGTAGCCCTGTGTTATGTGTTACAGTGTTAGTTAATAGGCTGTGCTCCTGATCAAGGCTCAGCGGCAGCGAGCCGCTCGCCTTTAATGAGAGCAAGGGGAGGGCTGCAGTCGGCAGCGGCTCGCCAGCGCCACCCGGGGGGAGACGCTGGGAACTGCAGGGCAATTAAAGGCGGTGGAGCCGGTGGCAAGACGTTGAGCCGACAGAAAACAATTCCCCTCAAAATAAATTCGTTACGTGAGGGATTCCAATTTTTATGAACGTTGAATGCCTTATTTAGTTTATTTTGCAGCTCAGTCTTAAAGACAGAGATTTTAATTCTATATTTTTGTGTAAACTTATTGAAATGTTACATTTCTTACTGTGTGGGATGGGGTTTTTTTGGTGAAGGGGGGGGTTGCTGTTTATAAAATATCACCCTTGCCTGATTTATTGTGGCAATTGTGAAGATTCAGGGCCATCAGTGGGGTCACTAATTTGGGGATTCATCGAAATGAAACATTCTAGCATGTCCTCCACGTTGGTGTTGATCAGAGATTGGCTGTGAGTGGGCTGACTGTCTCTGGTTGCTAAGCCCTGTTGCAATGTAAAATGCTGGGGAGTTCAAGTGGGGGCTAAATCTGCCTTTAGCTGGGCTTCTGATGCCCCCCGCGAGTTGAATAGCCACTGGGCAATCAAGAGAGGAGATTTGATAGAGGTGTATCAAAATCGTAAGGGGGGGGTCTGGATAGAGTGAATAGGGAGAAACTGCCCAAGGATTGAGAACGAGAGGGTGCAGATTTAAGGTAATTGGCAAAAGAAGCAACAGCGACATGAGGAGAAACTTTATCATGCAGCGAGTGGTTAGGGTCTGGAATGAGCCGCCTGGGAGTGTGGTGGAGGCAGGTTCAATCGAGGCTTTCAAAAGGGAATTAGACTGTTACCTGAACAGGAAGAATGTGCAGGGAGAAGGTGGGGAAATGGCACAAAATGAACTGCTCCTTCAGAGAGCCAGCACAGACCCAACGGGCCAAATGGCCTCCTCCTGTGCCATAACTGTTCTGTAATCCTGTCAGCCCAGGTTCGCCCATGAAGTTGGGAGGTGAGTGTGACCCCCAGTGAGAGGAGAGGGTGAGGGAGAACAAAGTGTCTGATTGGGACAAAAAATGATCCAGTTGGACTTGGCCGAGATTGAATTTAAAAACACAAGGTCAGAATCAGAGGAAGGTCAGCACAGCAACAGGACAGGGTGGAGGGATCAGTCAGGCTGCGTTAGCCCGAGCGTGGTTTGTGTCTACGTTACTGAGCAAAGAGAAGGGTTTGCGAGGAGATTCTCCAACCCCGCCCCCAACCCCCCCCCCCCTCCTTGCTCTGCCGAGTGCCCACGTGTGATTTTTGGTCACTTTGTAATGTTCTCCTGCTGTCTCCGGTATCAGTTCCTGAAACCTGTGGATGTCCCAGTGGGTGAGGGAGTCACTTGGGGGTCTGAGGCTTGTCTGGATGATCAGGGGGTCGCCCAGATACCACGGCAATTCCAGAAAGCACAACGGCACCTCACCCTGGCGCAGGGTCTCTCCCTCCCCAAACCCCCACCCACCCACCAATGCTGGCCTCTCCCCCTCCCCCTCCCCCTCCCCTTCCCACTTTCCCCTTCCCCCCTCTCAGCCTCTCCCTCCTCTCTCTCCCTCCTCCCCTCATCCTTCTCCCTGTCACCTTTCTCCCCCTCCCCCCTCTCCATCCCCCCTCCTCTCCCCCTCCCCCTCCTCTCGCCCTCCACCTCCTCTCCCCCTCCTCTCCCTCCCCCTCTCCATCCTCCTCCTCTCCCCCTCCCCCTCCATCTCCCCTCCTCCTCTTCTCCCTCGCCTCCTCTATTCCCCCTCCCCCACTCTTCACCTCTTTCCCCCCCATCCCTACCCCTTCCCCCCCCTTACACCCTCTCACCCTGCCTCCTCACCCCACTCCACCTCCCCATCCCCCCCTCCCTCTTCTCGCCCTGTTCCCCACCAACCCTTCCCCAGGGACCTCACCCTCCCTTCTCCTTCCCAGAGCACCCCACCCCCCTTGGCCCCCCACCTCTGGTCCATTCCTTCAGTCGGTTGGAGTTCTGTACGCTGTCATCGAATGGCTGGTGTTCTTCAGGATAAATCAACTCCAAATACAGCTAATGAGAAACAGAGAGCAGCGTTTCAGATTTAGTATAAATAACTCCACAGTTAATGCATTTCCCGACTGCGTTTGGTGTCTAACAGAACATAGGCAGATATTGAAGCTGTAGAGGAACATTTTTGCCGATTTCCAGTTAGGGACCCGTGTGTCTGGATAAAGATCTTAGCTCCAATGATCATTTTTAATACCTCCAGCCCTACGTGAAACACAACAAATTCACATATCGACCTCAACTGTGGGTCAAATGGAAACGCAGGGGCTCCTGTGTTTAAATTCCAACCACCACCCCCCCCTCCTTTTTTCTTTAAAGACAGCAATGATTTGTTGAATGTTTATTAAACTTGGAGGAGATGCAGTGCACACTGCAGACGATGAGTGTGAGGTGTATTTATTCAGTTGCTGGATTTTTTTTTCACCTAAAAGCTTGCAACCATTAGCACTTTGCAGGGCTAGAGTTTTACAGAACCGTGTTCAAAGGCAGAGATGAGGAAGATTTCCTTCTCTCTGAGGACTGTTAGCCTTTGGAATTCATTCCCCCCCCCCCCCGCCACCCAGAGAGCAGTGGGGGCCGGGTCACTGAATATATTCAAGGCTGAATGGGACAGATTCTTGATCGACAAGGGAGTCGAGGGTTATGGAGGGGGGGCAGCAGACCGCAGAGCGGAGTTGAGGCCCCAGTCACATCAGCCGCGATCTTATCGAAGGGCAGAGCAGTCTTGACGGGCTGAATGGCCTCCTCCTGCTCCTGTTTCTTATGCGCTTGTGAACTCCGAGCTTTAGCAAGGATGTTAAGGGCTTGGAGAGGGTGCGGAGGAGATTTACCCAATTCAGGGTTCCAGGGACGAGAGGCTTCAGTTCGGGTGGAGGGACTGGAGAAGCTGGGATTGTTCCTTTTTGGGTAGAGGGGCAATTTAATGGAGGGGTTCAAAACCTGGACGGGGGTTTGATAGAGGGAATAAGGAGACAGTGTTTCCAGCGGCAGGAGGGTCAGTAACCAGAGGGACACAGATTGAAGGGAATCGAACAAAAGAAGCAGAGGAGAAGATAAGGCAAGGTTTTTTTTAAACAAAAACAGAATTACCTGGAAAAACTCAGCAGGTCTGGCAGCATCGGCGGAGAAGAAAAGAGTTGACATTTCGAGTCCTCATGACCCTTCGACAGAACTGATGACTTGAAACGTCAACTCTTTTCTTCTCCGTCGATGCTGCCAGACCTGCTGAGTTTTTCCAGGTAATTCTGTTTTTGTTTTGGATTTCCAGCATCCGCAGTTTTTTGTTTTTATCTCAAGGTTTTTTTTTAACACAGTGAGTTGTTGTGATCTGGAAGGCGCTGCCTGAAAGGGCGGTGGAAGCAGATTCAATGATAACTTTCAAGAGAGAGTTGGATAAATAGTTGAAGTGGGTCAATGGGGAAGGAGCAGAAGGAGTTCTCCACCACCCCCACCACCACCCCCCCCCAACCTGTTGTCCTGGCCAATATTTATCCCTCAATCAACATAGCAAAAAGCAGATAATCTGGTCACTATCACATTGCTGTTTGTGGGAGCTTGCTGTGCACAAATTGGCTGCCACATTTCCTGCATTACAACAGTGACTACACTTCAAAAAAAGTACTTTATTGGCTGTACAGGGGTTTGGGATGTCCAGAGATCATGAAAGGCGCTATATAAATGCAAGTCCCCCTTTTCCCGTTTTTCTCTTTTAAGCATCTTCCTTTTCAGATCCGAACCCTCTCGCCCCCCATTGTGAGCAGGGGTTTACTCTCAGCTGCTCAGGGAGTGATGGTCCCCTCATCCAGGTGTGGGCTGCTAACCCCCACCTCAGGCATTTGGGAATGGCCCTGTCCCCACTGTCCTGTTCCACATTGCGGGACCCTCGCTCTGTCGCATATTCAGCTAGCGAGGTGGGGGACTCTGAAGTCCTGGGCCCATTTTACACAGCCTGTGCTCCCATTGAGGAGCCTGGCCTACTGGGAACAGGCTTCGCAAACTTGCCAAGTTGAGCCTCTGGCTCACTCAGAATGTTGCAGCACAGAAAGAGGCCATTCGGCCCTATTGTGCCTGTGCCAGCTCTTTGAACGAGAGATCCAATTAGCCCCCCCACCACCCCCCTGCTCCTTTTGTTCCTTTTCGAGTAGTAATCCAATTCCCTTGTTTTGAAAGTTCCTATTGAATCTGCTTCCACCGCCCTTTCAGGCAGCGCCTTCCAGATCACAACAACTCACTGCGTTTAACAAAAACAGTTCTCCTCATCTCTCCCCCTGATTCTTTTGCTGATTCCCTTCACCCTGTGTCCCCCTGGTTACCGATCCCCCTGCCATTGGGAACAGTTTCTCCTTGTTTATCCCTTTAAAAGCCCTCACAATCTTGAAAAATTCTATTAAATCACCCCCTCACCCTCGCCAAGGCTTTGACATCCTTCCGAAAATGCGGTGCCCAGAATCGGACACAGCCCTCCAGCTGAGGCCTGATAGGAGATTTGCAGAAGCGGCAACTTGCATTTATGTAGCGCCTTTAACATAGTAAAACATCCCAGGATGCTTCACGGCAACAATTATCAGACAGAATTTGACACCGAGTCACATAAGGGGATATTAGGGCAGGTGGACCAAAAGCTTGATCAAAGAGGTGGGTTTTAAGGAGCGTCTTAAAGACCGAGAGAGAGAGGTGGAGGGGGATTCCAGAGCCTGGGGCCCAGGCAGCAGGAGGCACAGTCACCAACGGCGGAGCGATTAAAATCGGGGACCCTCAAGCGGCCAGAATGAGAGGAGTGCCGATATCTCGGAGGGTTGTAGGGGCTGGAGGAGGACACAGAGATAGGGAGGGGGGGGTGAGGGATTTGAAAACAAGGTCGGGAATTTTAGAAGCTGTGAGGTTATCGGACATTGTGTCTCCTCCATTTGCGGACCGGGTCTACCTTCATGGTTTTATTCTGTTTCCTTTTTATACTTTGGCTGAAATAATTCCGACAATCCCAGAAGAGAAAGGCCCCTGGTCGCCCTTGTTCTGTGGTGGGAAGCCTCTGGGATAGCATTGCCTGGCCAAGAGGCGCCAGTGCTACCAGCTGGAAGTACTTTACACAGATGGTGCCCACTCCCTGAGCTGTTGAATGGTCCTTCGCTACAACCCCCTGCTGATATCACTAACACATGCACATTCCTCTGGTGCTCTGTTAGCCAATTTTACACTCAATTCAGACCTGCTGCTTGGTGACTTTACTGGGCTGGATCATTTAAATAGCTTCTAAAGTAGCAGTCGGGAGACTCTGTGGGAAGGCCACGTGCTGCTTGTTTGACCTAAGTGCTCCAGTAAAGAGAGCTGTTTTATTTTTTCTTCTCTGTGTGTGTGTGTGTGTGTGTTGTTACTGTTTAACCCCTTCTCCAATAGCTGCTCCCCGCTCCTCACTCTCTCACCAGCCCGGTCAGCTCTGACCTGCTGAGAATCGGCTCCCAGTCTGGCTGTATCCTAACTTTAAAATTCTCGGATCCCTCGCCCCTTCCTGCCTCTGTAACCTCCTCCAGCCCCACCACCCTCCGAGATCCCTGTTCGCCCTTCAATTCCGACCTCTTGGAAATCTCGACTTCAACCGCTCCACCATGGGTGGCTGCATCTTCAGCCGCACGGACTCTGAGCTCTGGAATTCCCTCCCTAAACCTCTCCCTCTCTCTATCTCTCTCCTCCTCTAAGACGTTCCTTCAAACCTATCTCTTTGACCGAGCTTTTGGTCGCCTGTCCTAGTACCTAAGCTAGCTTAGTGTCAGGTTTGTCGGGTGGATATGTTATTACTCCACAAAACGCTTTGGGATGTTTTTCCACATTAAAGGCTGTAAAGAGGGACAAGTGCCAAAGATTTTTTTTTGTCTCACATTAACAGGACAAACACAAGAATGGCAAATTTCAAATGATCACAAACAATCAGTTGAGCTCATAATGTGGCTCATTTATACCTGCTAGAAGTGACGTACATTCATAAACAAGGACCTTGATCTGCAAACAAAAGGAATATGTTCAAGCCTTGCACCTTTTTATGAATCACCTGGAAGCTTGGGGAGCCTATAGTTCCCCATTTCTTTCTCCATGGTACCACCTCACCAAGCAAAGTTGATTTGTCAACCAATTAGCACCCTCTCTCTCCTGTGGTATAAATTGTTGTGATTGTTTGAAATTTGGTATTCTTGTGTTTGTCCTGATGAGTGCAAGATGAAAAGCTTCGACAACATGTCCCTCTTTTCAAGTCCTGTAATACCAACTGCCTGCTGACATCAAAGGCGCTATATAAATGCAAGTAGTTGCAGCAACATAAAGGAAGATGCCGCAAATACTCAGCAGGTCCGGGCAGCACCTGTGGAGGGAGAAGCAGTTGTTTCTGAGTGGAACAGAAAGGGCCAACAAATCTGAAACGTTTAATTTTATTTCCGTTCAATTCTACCTTCCCTCACGCCGGGGTGGGGCGGGGGGGCGGGGGGGGGTGTGTGGGTGTGGGGGGGGGGTGGGCGCTGCGGAACCTCTGAATGTTTCCAGAACCTTCCATTTTCATCTCCGATTCCCAGTATCCGCAGTGTTCTGCTATTGTCTCGTT
Source organism: Carcharodon carcharias (assembly GCF_017639515.1). Lineage (NCBI taxonomy): Eukaryota > Metazoa > Chordata > Chondrichthyes > Lamniformes > Lamnidae > Carcharodon > Carcharodon carcharias. Next base: position 21,302,907 of record NC_054500.1, read on the forward strand.
CTTGTTAACAGACAGTGTGAGTACATTTTAGCAGCAAATGGGAAGTTGTTGCTTGTAGGAAGGGATATTCACAAGCGGGGGAAGTAAGCAGGAGAGAGGTGGCTCTTATGGTGGAAAATACCAGCACAGGCTGTTCTGGAACATTCTATGATTTGATGTGATAAGACTGTAAAAATGTACATGCTTTTTTGTTAAAACAATCTTAAATCTCTGGTTGCCAAGCCTATATCGTAATGGTTCAGGGTTAATTACTTAAAGCACTATTGAAAAAAAACATTGGAAATTTTTCATTATTAACATCTCAGCAAAACATGGAGAAAATGAGATTTTTAATTTACAGAATTGACTCTGTGTGAAATTTCCCAACTGTCATCGCCACAGAGAGATGGGTTTTTGTTTTTTTAAATCTTCTTGTCATTAACGAGCCAGAAACAAAATTTAAGATTCCCAGAGATTATCCCCCTCGAGCTGATCCTCTTCCAATTTCCAAACCCTGATTTACCGGCTGATGGGCAGACACTCTCCGCCCATCCCCATCCTCAACCCCCATCCCCCGACCCAGAGGGCACTGAGCCAGGGCTGCCAACCCTGACTGGATACATCCCTGGAGGTGTCAACAACAACAACTTGCATTTATATAGCATCTTTAGCATAGGTAAAATGAAAACGCCCCGAGGTCATCACATGACTTGCGACCACCTCAACACCCCATCCCACACTCTTGCCATTGGCTGGCTGATATTGTTAATCCTCGCGATGCCCCACCCCCACCTCTCCCACCATTGGCTGCTCGACATGTCCATCCTCATGATGTCCTGTGCCCTACTCTTCAACCATTGGCTGCCCGCCATGTCCATCCTTGTGATGCCCCACTGCCCCCCGCCCCCCCCCCGCCCACTCTCCCGCCATTGGCTGGTTCATCATTGTGATGCCCCCCTCTGTGCCCAATTGAGAAGCAGACAGACTCTTTGATATCCAAATGGATTGTTCCCAATTTGAGTCAACCGGGTTGTTTTCCCTCACCCCTGTCTGCCACGATTTCCCATTATTAATAAACCATAGAAAACATTTTAAAAACACCCCATTTTGTAAACGTCCAAATGTTTCTTCTTTGGGTTTTTGTTCACATCAATGTCCAGGAGCATCACCTTCAAACCCAGGAGGTTTTCCAGGAACCCTAGGCCCTGCTCCCCAGACTAAAGGACAAAACCTGTGGTTGTGGGGGGCGGGGGTGGTGGGGGCATTTATTCCCATCCCTCAGGCTATAGTTGCCCCAAGGGGATGAGCATTTTGCTTGGGGCTGCTGCATTCCTCGCTGTGGTGACTTTCCCACAATGGAGTTGGCTAAAGGAGATCCAGGATTTTGACCCAGTGATAATGAAGGAATGTCCCAAGTCGGTTAGGTAGATAAATTTGGAGAGGCTGGGATTGTCCTCCTTAGAGGAAGGTGAGAGGTTTGATAGGGGTGTTCAAAATCTAGAGCTAGGGAGAGACTGTTGCCATTGGCGGAGGGGGCTCAGGACCTGTGGGCATGGATCTAAGGTGATTGGCAAAAGAAGCAATGGCGACAGGAGGGGAAACTTTTTCACGCGGTGAGTGGTTAGGATCTGGAATGCTCGGCCTGAACATGTGCTGGAGACAGGGTCATCGAGGCTTTGGAAAGGGAATTGGATAATTATCTGAAGGGAAAAGATATTGCGGGGAAAGGGCTGGGGGGAGTGGGACTAGCTGAGATGCCCTTGCAGAGAGCCAGCATGGACTCAATGGGCCAAATGGCCTCCTTCTGTGCTGTAACGATTCCTTGAATCTATAAGTCTGGGCAAGCTGGAGCTCGGGGTCAGAGGTGATAGTGTTCCCAAAGCAACACAAACACACATTTTACATTAAAGTTGCCCCAAACACATTCAGATCTGAGCCTGTGCGAGGTTCACTGAGACTCCCAGATTAATCTACTATTGTATTGATTACTTGCCTGATTAATAAAATATGTGAATACATTAAGAGTATCTTATAGCAGTGATTCTGGTTAAACATACACACTCTGTGGCACTGTCAGTATCTCCACACTGGAGTCATTACCTGTCACTCAGGAAGCCCATAAACTCTGTGCCTCATAGAACATTCCAGCAAATAGTTTGTTATTACAATTATGTCACTAGACCTCTGCAGCCATGTGTGTTTGTGTGTGTGTGTGTGTGTGTGTGTGTGTGTGTGTGTGTGTGTGTGTGTGTGTGTGTGTGTCTCTGTTGCGGTGTGAGTGTGTTTGTGTGTGTGTGTGTGTGTGTGTTGCGGTGTGAGTGTGTGTGTGTCTGTTTGTGTGAGTGTGTGTTGGTGTGAGTATGTATCAGTGTGGATGTATGTCGGTGTCGATGTAAGTGTGTCATTGTGTGTGTGGCGGTGTGTGAGTGTGTGTCAGGGTTGGTGTGAGGGTGTCTGTGTGAGTGTGTCGGTGTGAGTGTGTCATTGTGTGTGTGGCGGTGTGTGAGTGTGTGTCAGGGTCAGTGTGAGGGTGTCGGTGTGAGTGTGTCATTGTGTGTGTGGCGATGTGTGAGTGTGTGTCAGGGTCGGTGTGAGTGTGTGTCGGTGTGAGTGTGTGTCAGTGTGAGTGTGTCAGTGTCGGTGTGTGTGTGGCAGTGTGTGAGTGTGTGTCAGGGTCGGTATGAGGGTTTCGGTGTGTGTATGTTGGCGTATGAGTGTGTGTCGGCGTGTGAGCGTGTGTCGTTGTGAGTGTGTTGGTGTCAGCGTGTTTGACTGTGTTGGTGTGTGAATGTCTATCAGTGTGAGTGTGTCAGTGTGTGTGTGTGTTGTTGTGATAGTGTCAGTGTGTGTGTGTGTTAGTGTGTGAGTGGGTGTGTCAGTGTGTGTGCGCGCCAATGTGAGAGTATGTTGGTGTTGGTGTGTGTGTCTGTCAGTGTGAGTGTGTGTAGGTGTGAGTGTGTGTCAGGGTTGGTGTGAGGGTGTCGGTGTGTGTATGTCGGTGTGTGAGTGTGTATCAGCGTGAGTGTGTGTCGGCGTGTGTCATTGTGAGTGTGTTGGTGTCAGTGTGTGTGTCGGTGTTGGTGTGTGAGTGTCTGTCGGTGTGAGTGTGTCAGTGTGTGTGTGTTGGTGTGAGTGTGTTAGTGTGTGTTTGTTGGTGTGTGTCCGTGTGTGTCAGTGTGTGTGTGTGTTGGTGTGAGTGTATGTGTGTGTGTGTTGGTGTGTGAGTGTGTCAGTGCGTGTGCTGATGTGAGTGTGTGTTGGTGTGTGTCTGTCAGTGTGAGTGTGTCAGTGCGTGTGCTGATGTGATTGTGTGTTGGTGTTGGTGTGTGTCTGTCAGTGTGAGTATGTCAGTGTGAGTGTGTGTTGGTGTGTGTCTGTCAGTGTGAGTGTGTCAGTGTGAGTGTGTGTTGGTGTGTGTCTGTCAGTGTGAGTGTGTGTTGGTGTGTGTCTGTCAGTGTGAATGTGTCAGTGTGAGTGTGTGTTGGTGTGTGTCTGTCAGTGTGAGTGTGTCAGTGTGAGTTTGTGTTGGTGTGTGTCTGTCAGTGTGAGTGTGTCAGTGCGAGTGTGTGTTGGTGTGAGTGTGTCAGTGTGAGTGTGTGTTGGTGTGAGTGTGTCAGTGTGAGTGTGTGTTGGTGTGAGTGTGCACATTTTGTGATGACCAACGCTCTGGGGTGTCCTGGTGTTTCCAGGAATTGTAGGATAATGTCTCGGACGTGGTTGTGTGTGTCCTGGGCGAGAGGTCAGTGACTTTCACCCAGTGTCAATTTAGTTCCAGCTGATTTTCTCTCCTGGCAGTGATTCGGGGGATCTGCCACCCCCCTCCAGGACCTCCCCGGCCCCCAAAGCTGTCAAACCAGAGAGTAAGCGTTGGTGACTCTTCCACCAGGGGAGCATCGCCGCCAAGCTCCCTTTCACCCTCACTCTGACCTTTGCCCCCGGCACCATATATTGGAGGAAGCCAGGGTGGGAGTTTCTGTCCGTAGGGTTCAGTAACTCATGGCTTTGACCAGCTAAACCCGGAGTGACAGCACCTTACCTCCCCGTAAAGAATATCCTCCAATGAGATGATTCTGGATCCAGCGATGATCAGGAGCTGACTCTAGTTCAGGAGGAGTCACAAGTTGCAGGATGTGAAAATGAGGTTGTTTAGGAAATGGCCTTTAAGGCGTTGCCTCTTAAAGGAGCAGGTTGTACATTCTATTTTTTTGCATTCATGGGATGTAGGCTTCACTGGCTGGGCCAGCATTTGTTGCCCGTCCCTAATTGCCCCTTGAGAAGGTGGTGGTGAGCTGCCTTCTTGAACCGCTGCAGTCCATGTGGTGTAGGTACATCCACAGTGCTGTTAGGGAGGGAGTTCCAGGAGTTTGACCCAGCGACAGTGAAGGAACGGCTGATATATTTCCAAGTCAGGATGGTGAGTGACTTGGAGGGGAACTTGCAGGTGGTGGTGTTCCCATCTATCTGCTGCCCTTGTCCTTCTAGATGGTAGTGGTTGCAGATTTGGAAGGTGCTGTCGAAGGAAACCTTGGTGAGTTGCTGCAGTGCATCTTGTAGATGGTCCACACACTGCTGCCACTGTGTGTCGCTGGTGGAGGGAGTGAAGGTCTAAGGTGTTGGGTGGGGTGCCAAACACACAACACAACAATGGCAAAACTAAAAGTCTTGCCTAACACCTCATCACGGCTCTTAGAAGCATCTCCGCACCCCTCGCAGCCCACAGTAAAGACCTGGAAGGATGGAGATCTCCACGATTGAGGCAGACATTGTGCCCCTCACCCTCTCCCAGCAGTTTGCCTCATCCCCTCTTCAATCACTGACCTCCTTCTGCCTTGGCAATTCAGCGGGCGGACGACAGGAATGGGATTAGGACCCAGATTGTGGGGGAGGGCCCAACCCCGCTGGATAATGGGGATGGTGGGGGATGGGGGCGGGGAGCGGTGTCGTTAAAACAGACCGGACGTGTCATTCCGCATCACTGTTTCACGGGATCTTGCTGTGCACCAGTCGGCCGCCACCGTTCCCGCGCCACAGCCAGCGACCGCGCTTCGTCGGCCGTGAAGTGATTCGCCAACGTCCTGCGGTGGTGACAGGCGCTATAGAAATGCTGCCTCCCCCGACTCCCGGGCGGCGCCTGGAAGTCCCTGAGCTGCGGTGGGGGGGGGGGCAACATTAAGGGTCCCCCTTAAAAGCTCAGCCGGTGACTGGTTGCTGGGCAACACCAGGGGAATGGGGTTGGGGAGGAGGGGCAAATCTTCAATCGGTACCCGGGACCCCCCATTCTCGACTCTCTGACCACACCCTCCATCGATTCGGGACAGTCCACCAGTCCCCTCGCTCCCTCTCCATCCCCTCGCTCCCTCTCCGTCCCCTCGCTCCCTCTCCGTCCCCTCGCTCCCTCTCCGTCCCCTCGCTCCCTCTCCATCCCCTCGCTCCCTCTCCGTCCCCTCGCTCCCTCTCCCCTCCCTTCCGTCTCCCTCCAGCCTCAGCACTCATCAATTACATTCGTCTGAAATCTGTGTTTCTGCAAATAATCTCTTTTTTTCTCTCTCTGCCTGCGTTTTGATTCGATTGTTAAATGAGTGATTGCATAGCTCTTAAACAAAAAAAAAAATCTCTTTGCGAGATGCTTATCCTTCTACCTGGTCTCAGCGCAAATCCACAACTTGACCGAGTTGGTCGGGCCACAGTCCGTCTGTCAGGGCTCAGCTGCCTGCAGAATAATTAAGACAAATTTTTAACCAGCCAATTCTCTTTAAATGCTTTAGCCGCTCTGTACATCTGGGCTGCACATGTGCAGTAATGTGGAGCCATTTTGAACTGGAAAGATACAGAGAGGGCAAAATGTCCGACGTGAATTGGTGCAGAATCAACAACAGCACGTTGCATTTACATAGCCACCCTTAAACATGGGTAAAACGCCGCAATACTTGTCGCTGAAGTGTTAACAAACGGGAATTTGACACCCAGCTGTGTAATGGGGCATCTGGACAGGTGGTTAAAAGCTTGGTCAATGGGGGTTGGTTTTAAGGATTATTTTAAAGGAGGAGAGAGAGAGAGAGAGAGAGAGAGAGAGAGGCGGAGAGGTTTAGGGAGGGAATTCCAGAGCTTAGGGGTCTGGCAGCCGGAGGCACGACCGCCAACAGTGGAGAGATTCAAACTGGGGGATGCCCAAGAGGCCAGAATTAGAGGAACATAAGAGATCTTGGAGGGTGTTGGGCCTGGACAAGATTACAGAGGTAGTGACGGGCGAGGGGCGAGGCCCTAGAGGGATTTGACAACAAGAATGAGGCCTTTCAGTGTGAAGTGTTGCCAGATCAGGATCCAGTGAAGGTCGGTGAACACGGGGGGTGATCTGAGGGTGGATGGGGCTCCTAATAGCTTCTCCCTACTTCTAACAGTTTGGAAGAAGAGCAATTTTGCACATTGGACTCGAAACGTTCACTCTGTTCCACTCTTTGCCGATGCTGCCAGACCCGCTGAGTTTTTCCAGCATTTTCCTTACAGCTTGGTTTGGGTGGGCAGACTCGGAGATTGATAGGGCACAGAAGGAGGCCATTCGGCCCATGCTGAATGCCAGCTCTTTGGTAAAGTTACCCAATTAATACCCCCCACCCTCCCCTTCATGAACCCACCCCACTCCCAAGGCGGTGGGTTTGAGCGTTCTTGCCCCTCTCACGAGCTGGAGTCCAGGCCTTGAGGGAGTGAGTCGTCCGGAGAGGTCAAACCCGGGACTGCCTCTTGTGGTGATTCTGGTGGATGCTCAAAACCCCACGGGTGTCAGACAGAGGAGCGCAGGGAGGTAATCGGGGTCCTCGCTAACATCTCCCCCTCAGCCAACGCCAGCACCAAAAAATAAAGCTACGACTAACCAGTTAACATTGGCTCCTTTTGTAGCTGTGTGATTGGCCTTTATTGCAAGGGGAATGGAGTATAGGAAGTGAGGAGGTTCTGCTATGACTGTACAGGGCATTGGTGAGACCGCAGCTAGAGTAGGTCTCCCTATTTAAGGAGGGATATATTTCAGTGAAAGTTCACTCGGCTGATCCCTGGGATGAAGGTGTTGTCTTATGAGGACAGGTTGAGCAGGTTGGGCCTATACCCATTGGAGTTTAGAAGAATGAGAGGTGACCTTATTGAAACAAGTAAGGTTCTGAGGGGACTTGACAGGGTGGATGCTGAGACGACAGTTCCTCTCCTGGGGGAACCTAGAACTAAGGGGCAGATTTTCAGAATAAGAGGTCCCCATTTAAGATGGAGATGAGGAGGAATTTTTTTCTCTTAGAGGGTCATTAGTCCTTGGCTTTCTCTCCCCTTGAGAGCAGTGGAGGCTGGGTCATTGAATATACTCAAGGCCGAGTTGGACAGATTTCTGATTGACAAGGGAGTCAAGAGTTTTGGCGGTGGGGGGCGCAGGCAGGGAAGTAGGGTTGAGGTCACGACCAAAGCAGACATGATCTTATTGAATGGCGGAGCGGACTTGAAGGACCAAATGGCCTCCTCCTGCTCCAATTTCTTACATCTTATGTTCTATCCAGTGTTGGGTCTGAACAGAGTCAGTCCCAGATTTGGTTTGCGGCCTGTGTTACATTAACTGACCTCAACTGAGGCAGTGGAGGTGAGAGGTGAGAGGTGAGGGGTGAAGGGTTGTCAACCCAGGCAAGGGAAAGTGTAAGCAAGGACCTCCACCGCTGATTGCAGTCCGATGACTCCCTCTCCCACTTTCCGGAATATGCCCATGGGAATCTGCTGAGCCCAGACTCAGAGATGAAACACCTCCTCCTAATTGAAGTGCCTACAATTGGTGCCCAAAACGTGAGGGACTGTAGCCCCTCATTCAGGAGGGGAGGGGGTGAAGGAGAAAATCGGAATGAAAGAAAGACCAGTACAGGTGTCACCTGTGGCTCAATGGGTAGCACTCTCGCCTCAGAGCCAGAATGTCGTGGGTTCAAGTCCCACTTCAGAAATCTGATTATAAAACCTCGGGTGACTCTCCGAGTGTGGTACTGAGGGAGTGCTGCACTGTCAGAAGTGCCGTTTTTCACATGCGACATCAAACCAAGCCCCTGTCTGCCCTCTCAGGTGGACATAAAACATCCTGTGCCTGTTGTTTTGAAGAAGTTCAGGCGACAGTGCCCTGGTCAATATTTACCACTCAATCAGCGTCACTAAATTGTTTATTTAATTGGTGTTTTTTGGGATCTTACTGTGCACAAATTGACTGTAATTCTACCCCCACCCGCCCACCCCCGTCGCATTATTTGAAGTGTTCCAATTTCTCTGGTGATTTCACTCTGAGGCTGTTCTGTAATAACGATGAAGGATGAAGATTCCTCATTCCCTGGCTGAAGGTGATGGTTCCAGATGCTGTGACTCTAATGTGTCCTCTGTTTCTTCCTCCGCTGGCAGGCTGGGCGAAGACTTTTACCGGGAGGCCATTGAGCATTGCCGCAGCTACAATGCACGTCTGTGTGCCGAGCGGAGCATGCGCCTGCCCTTCCTGGACTCTCAAACGGGCGTCGCCCAGAACAACTGCTACATCTGGATGGAGAAGACCCACAGAGGTCCAGGCAAGTGTTTAGTTTGGGCAGGGTCGGGGTGGGTGGGGGGAGGGGTGAGATGTTTTTTTTATTCATCCTTTCACGGGGTATGAGTGTCACTAGCAAGACCAGCATTTGTTGCCCATCCCTAATTGCCCTTGAACTGAATGTCGTGCTCGGCCATTTCAGAGGGGCAGTTAAGAGTCAACCACGTTGCAGTGGGTCTGGAGTCACATGTAGGCCAGACCGGGTAAGGACGGCAGATTTCCTTCCCTAAAGGGCGTTAGAGAACCAGATGGATTTTTACACCGATCGGCTATGGTTTTATGGGCGCCATTACTGAGATTAGCTTTTAATTCCAGGTTTTATTAATTGAATTTAAAATTCCACCAGCTGCCGTGGTGGGATTTGAACCCACGTCCCCAGAGAATTAGTCTGGGGGCCTCTGGATTAATAGCCTAGTGAAATTACCACTACCCTTCTGCCACCGTCTCCCCATCTGTAGCCATATATAGGCTGGACCGGATCAGGAGGGCAGACAGTGTTGAGCCCAGAGGCTGTGAGTGCTTCACCGGTGCTGAGCTTTACTGAAACACTGCAGCAGGCCAGAGGCAGGAATATGAGCACGAGGTCAAGATGGCACATTAAAATGGTACACAGCCGCAAGCTGGCAAAGCGGGTTAAACCGATTCGGTGCACCTCACCAATGGGCACTCAGCGAGGAGGAAACTCCAGCCCAAACTATCCAAACGCGGCCGGTCCCACCAACTGTCACATCTCCATGACCTCCTTCTTCTCTGTTGGGGGGTGGGACCTGTTCCACACAGGACACGTGTGACCCAGGAATCACCACATTCGACAAAAACAGAGGCAACAGGCAAGACAGCAACAAGCATCTCACTCCTTAGCATCACTGGGAAGCCTTAGCTAGGATCGTGCTTAACAGACTCTATATACTTGCAGAGTGTATCTAGAAGCACAGTGCAGGTCCTACATTGAACCTGGTGTCAGTGACAAGAGAAGTGTAGTGAACAGGATATACCTACCTTTGTAGATCTCACTAAAGCATTCAGCAAGTGGGATGAGGTAGATCAAGCTTGGGTAGAGGTAGCAATTCAAGGGTAGAGTCAAGACAAGACAGCAAAATAGTAATATGAGAAACGAGGGTCAGAGAATGGCAGGAAGAGACAGAGAGAAAAAGCCAAGAATACATCAACAATCAAGACTCGATGTTACAGAGGTGACAAAAAGACAAAGTTGAAGGCTCTCTATCTGAATGCGCGAAGCATTCATAATAAAGTAAATGAATTGATGGCCCACACTGAAGTAAATAAATATGACCTGATAGCAATTACAGTGGATTGGGCAGACAAGTGGCAGATGAAGTTCAATGCAGAGAAGTGTGAGGTGATTCATTTTGGCAGGAAAGATATGGTGAGACAGTATAAAATAAAGGGAGAGCCTCTAAAGGAGGTGCAGGGACAGAGGGACCTTGGTGTGTACGTACATAGTACATTGAAGATGGCAGGGCAGGTTGAGAGAACAGTTAATAAAGTCTGGAACAAACTTCCTGAGGGGATGGTGGAGGCAGGATCAATCGAGGTATTCCAAAGGGAATTGGATTGCTACCTGAAAAGAGAGAATGTGCAAGGTTACAGGAATAAGGCAGGGGAGTGGGACTAGGTGGAATACTCTTTCAGAGAGCCAGTACAGACTCAATGGGCTGAATAGCCTCCTTCTGCACTGTAAAGATACTGTGAATTCCTTCCCTAAAGAGGCATTAGTGAAGCAGATGGATTTTTATGACCATCCAATCATTTCAAGATCATTACTGTGACTAGTCATTCCAGACTTATTAGCAGCAGGAGTAGGCCATTCAGCCCCTTGAGCCTGTCCTGCTGTTCAATTAGTCGTGAATCACTAGTGAACCAGATGGGTTTATATGACAATTGATGGTAGATTTATGGTCAGCATTACTGAGGCTACAGTCACTACTCCACCATCTCCCCCTTCAACAGTGGCTGCAGTCCAGAAATGTTTAATTGGCTGTAAAGTGCTTTCCTGTGGTTGTCAAAGGTGCTATAGAAATGCAAGTCTTTCCTTCTGTCTTTAAGCAACACCGCCTGACTCCACCCCATTCATCTGCTCCTCAAACCTTCGTCCATACCTTTGTTACCTAGAGATTCGACAAATCTAACGCACGGCTTCTGGTGACATGCCTTTAGTGCGTTAAAGGCGCTTAATAAATCTAAGTTGTTGTTGCATCGGGTGAGACATGAAGTGAGGAGCAAAATAGGGGGGGGAAGGGGGGAGCAGCGAGGGTGGGGGGTGGGGGGGGGTTGTTGGTGTGATTGGACACCCCTTGTGCTGTGCTGTACATCCTCCTTTAACACAGCACCAGAATGATACATTACTCCAGAAACTTTAACACTTCTGTCATCATCCTACTTATCCTGGGATTTCCACTCATAATCTAGTTATATATGTAACCCTAGCCATATAGAATCCATACCTACTCCCACTTCATTTGAGGATAATACTTTCATTCCGGACCAGTGTTACTTGGTGCCTGATTTTTATCTCAGTCAGTTTTCTCATAAAGATGGTGCTCACCAGCATGGTGTCCAATTAACCGCTGGGCCACTCAGCCAGCAACAGTCCATCATACTCTCAGTTTCAAGCCGTTCCTTCAGAGGGGAAAGCCAAGGGAACAGGAAGGAGAAAAAAAACAGGCCACAATTTGTATTTATGTCGGATCTTTCACGCGAGAAACCACCCAACAGGAGCCCCGGTTATCAGTTACAAATTGAGGGAGGGGCATTAGGACAGGTGTTCGAAAGCCTGGTCGAGGAGGAAGGTCTTAAAGGAGGAGAGAGAGGCGGAGAGGTTTAGGGAGGGAGTTCCAGAGGCGGGGGGCCTGCGCAGCTGAAGGCACAGCCGCCAGTGGAGGAACGATTATAATCAGGGACCCGCGAGAGGCCAGAATTGGAGGAACGCAGAGATCCCGGAGGGTTGTAGGGCTGGAGGAGATTACAGAGGTAGGGAGGGAGGGAGGGGCGGTGCAAGGCCAAGGAGAGATTTGAACACGGCATGAGGATGTTAAATGTGAAGTGCTCCCAGGTCTGGAGAAAACGTAGGTCAGTGAGCACGGGGGTGATGAGAGAGTGCGTGAGGTTCCTTACGATGTGGCTGAGTGTCATAGAACAATACAGCACTGAAGGAGGTCATTCGGTCCATCATGCCTATGCCAGCCCTTTGGTAAAGTTATCCAATTAATCCCCCCCCGCTTCTCCCCTTCACGAACCCGCCCCACTCCCAAGGCGGCGGGTTTCAGTGTTCCTGCCCCTATCGGGAGCTGGAATCCAGGCTGATGCCTCGAGGGAGTGAGTCGTCCGGAGAGGTCAAACCTGGGACTGCCTCTTGGGGTGATTCTGGTGGATGCTCAAAACACCACGGGTGTCAGACAGAGGAGCGCAGGGAGGTCATCAGGGGCCTCGCTAACATCTCCCCCTCAGCCAATGCCAGCACCAAAAAATAAAGCTACGATTGGCTCCTTTTGTAGCTGTGTGATTGGCCTTTATTGCATAGGGAATGGAGTATAGGAAGTGAGGAGGTTTTGCTATGACTGCAGTTAACTCGGAGGGTTGTGGAGCTGGAGGAGGTTACAGAGATAGGGAGGGGTGTAGGGGCTGGAGGAGGTTACAGAGATAGGGAGGGTTGTGGGGCTGGAGGAGGTTACAGAGATAGGGAGGGGTGTAGGGGCTGGAGGAGGTTACAGAGATAGGGAGGGTTGTGGAGCTAGAGGAGGTTACAGAGATAGGGAGGGTTGTGGGGCTGGAGGAGGTTACAGAGATAGGGAGGGGTGTAGGGGCTGGAGGAGGTTACAGAGATCGGGAGGGTTGTGGGGCTGGAGGAGGTTACAGAGATATGGAGGGTTGTAGGGGACTGGAGGAGGTTACAGAGATAGGGAGGGTTGTAGGACGCTGGAGGAGGTTACAGAGATAGGGAGGGGTGTAGGGGCTGGAGGAGGTTACAGAGATAGGGAGGGGTGTAGGGGCTAGAGGAGGTTACAGAGATAGGGAGGGGTGTAGGGGCTGGAGGAAGTTACAGAGATAGGGAGGGGTGTAGGGGATGGAGGAGGTTACAGAGATAGGGAGGGGTGTAGGGGCTGGAGGAGGTTACAGAGATAGGGAGGGGTGTAGGGGCTGGAGGAGGTTACAGAGATAGGGAGGGGTGTAGGGGATGGAGGAGGTTACAGAGATAGGGAGGGGTGTAGGGGCTGGAGGAGGTTACAGAGATAGGGAGGGGTGTAGGGGCTGGAGGAGGTTACAGAGATAGGGAGGGGTGTAGGGGCTGGAGGATGTTACAGAGATAGGGAGGGGTGTAGGGGCTGGAGGAGGTTACAGAGATAGGGAGGGATGGGAGCAAGGTCATGGAGGGACTTGAAAACAAGGATGAAATTTTTAAAATCGAGAGGTTGCATTCCTGCATTCCCAGCCTCGTCGACCCCACCCCTACACCTGCCTCTGGGCCTACCCCTTTGCTTCCCCCTTCCCCCCTCCCCAGCTCCCCGGCAACCCTGAGCCAACGATCTTTCTCGCCTCCCACCTCTCCCTCCCTCAGGACATCTTTGGTAACCTTTCAGCCCACACTCCCTACTGGGCTTATCAATAACTGCCCTGCTAGCCCCCTCTGTGAGAACAGATATGAAAAGAATCACACGGGGTGGGAGGTGCTGTTAAACACATCTCCCTAAAACAAAGTCCGGAGAAATTAATTTAGTTTCATGCCTTTATTTAGCTGCCTCCATAGCCCTTGATTAAGTCCACCTCCTTTATTCCTTCATTTATCTCACTATTCCTTTGATTTAATTCCCACTGCAGGCATCATTTTTTTTTAACTTTCATTAATTCCTCCCACTCGCTTTCTCATCAATGCAGACTAGCCGGGACCTTGCTTTACAAATGTTTGATCCACACAATCACTGTTTGCAAAGTTATTGATCTGCAGCGCTCCAAAGGTGTGGCTGCTCCTCCTCAACTCGCTCCTTATGCAGATGAGGCTTCCGTTTAGCCGAGACAATAAAGGCTCTAACTTCCCCAGCGGACGAACCTTCAGACAAACCCCTCGTTGCCCCTCGCCCCTCCCCTGTCTCTGGAAGTTCCTCCGAGCCTACTCCCCTCTCCAAAATCCCTGGGCTCCTCCAGGGTGAAGGGGTTCCCCCCCCCTCCTCTGAGTGGAGGTCAAGTAGAATGCAGGGTCTATACTTCCTGGAGTTTAGCAGAATGAGAGCGGATGTGACTGAAACATGAGGGGGGGCAGTTGTTGACAGGGTAGAGTCTGAGAGGCTGTTTCCCCTTGGCTGGGAGTCCAGAACTAGGCAGCAAGGGGTCAGGATAAGGGGGCGGCCATTTTGGACTGAGATGAGGAGAAATTTCTTCACTCCGAGGGTTGTGAATCTTTAGAATTCTCTATCCCAGAGAGCTGTGGATGCTCAGTCATTGAGCATATTCTGACTCTGGAACTCCAGTGAGCGCTGAGGGAGAGCTGCGTGGTCAGAAGTGCTGACTTTCAGATGAGGCGTTAATCAGAGGCCCTCTCCGGGTGGACATAAAAGAAGCAGGAGGGATTTCCCCGGTATCCTGCCCAATATTTATCCCTCACCCAGCGCCACAAAAACAGATTGCCTGGTCATTTATTTACGTGGCTGTTTGTGGGAGCTTGCTGTGCACCAATTGGCTGCCGCATTCCTTACATTACAACAGTGACCACACTGCAAAGAAAGTACTTTTTCAAGTAGCTGTCTGAAGGCAAGTCTGTTTTTCTTTATTTTCAAGACTGAGGCAGATTTTTGGACAAGGGATTATGGAGATAGGGCAGGAAAATGCTGTTGAGGCAAAGGATCAGCCATGATCGTATTAAATGGTGGAGCAGCCTGAGGGGCTGAATGGCCTCCTCCGGCTCTGATTTCTTGCACATTCCCTGTTTTTTTTTTATCCCTTCATGGGGTGTGGGTGTCGCTGGCAAGGCCAGCATTTGTTGCCCATCCCTAATTGCCATTGCAATAGTAGTGGTAGTGTTGCTGGACTAGTGATCCAGGGACCCAGCTAATGTTCTGGGGACATGGGTTCCAATTCCACCTTGGCAGATGGTGGAATTTGGATTTTGTTAATAAACCTGGAATTGAAAGCTAATCTCAGTAATGGTGACCATGAAACTATCATCGATTGTATTAAAAACCCACCTGGTTCACTCATGCCCCTTTAGGGAAGGAAATCTGCCCTCCTTACCCGGTCTGGCCTACATGTGACTCCAGACCCACAGCAATGTGGTTGACTCTTAACTGCCCCTCTGAAATGGCTGAGCAAGACACTCAGTTCGAGGGCAATTAGGGTTGGACAATAAAGGCTGATCTAACCAGCAACACTCACATCCCACGAAAGAACATTTTACAAATCATAAGAGAAAAAATGTTCACGGCTACGGTGATGAGATGGGGGAGCGGGACTAACCGAGTGGCCCTTGCAGAGAACCAGCAGGGACATGATGGGTTGAATGGCCTCCTGTTGTGCTTTAACCATTGGATGCCTCCATGTTCTGGTGTCAGACGTTTGCTGCTGTTACTCATTAGTGAGCTCTTGGTTATCAGTGCGGCTGCCTGACTTATCTTGGTTCATGATTCACTCTCTGGTTATCTTTTACAATCTCTTCTGTTTGAGTCGGTGTCGAATGGAGACAGGAGACCTTTGCCTCGCCAGCCCGGGTTACAATTAAACTCCAGGTCCCCTGACGTGAAAGGAGTCCGCGTCTGTAGTGCACTAATCAAAGTCACTTATCGCAATTAAACTCTTGTCTCTCGCTGAACCTCACTGAAAGGTCGAAGGTCAGGCCGGTCTAGACAAGTGATGCGAATCTGTAACTTTAAAGGAAGCGAAGGCCGTTTGACTTGTCCTGAATCTGCAGCTCTTGCCAAATCCTAAAAGAAATTCCCTGTCAGCCCAATGGATGCAGAATCCCTCAGAAACGACGCGGAGACGTTTCTGTCCGGGTGTTAAATCCCGTCTGGCCCGCTCCCTGAAGCAGCTCTCTGCCCTCGGGGAGCTTTCCTTCCTCACTGTGCCCCGCTCCCGCTCTGACTTTGGCGCTCGGCCTCTTCCCAACCTCCCACCCCGGCAGCGCCGAGCCCTCTCGCAGCTAGGTTGTTGCATCAAGCGCGGCGGTCCATTCCCTGGCCGCTCCCGGTCCCGCCCATCGCGGCCGAACCGAGAATCCTGCCCGCCGAAAATTTACAGCACGGAAAGAGGCTGTTCGGCCCGTCGGGTCTGTGCCAGCCCAGAAAGAGCCATCCCAGCCAAACCCCACTTCCCAGCTCTTGGTCCAGGGCTCTGTAGGTCACTTCGCTCCCAATGGATATCCAAGTGTTTTTTTAAATGAGTCGAGTTTCTGCCTCTACCCGGCTTTCAGGCGGTGAGTTCCAGACCCCCACCACCCTCTGCGTGAAAAGAATTCTCCTCAACTCCCCTCTAATCCTTCTCCCAATTACTTTAACTCTCTACCCCCTGGCTATTGACTTCTCTGCCAGAGGAAACAGGAGGTTCCCCTCCCCCCATCCACTCTATCCAGGCCCCTCGTAACTTTATGCACCTCAATTAAATCTCCCCTCAGCCTCCTCGGTTCCAAAGGAAACAACCCCAGCCTACCCAACCCCTTCCTCATCGCTAAAATGCTCCGTTATTCTGGAAGCATCCTCGTGAATCTCCACTGTGCCCTCCCTGGTGTTGTTATGTGGGAAGAGGAGGAGGCCATTCAGCCCCTCAACCTGCTGCACCATTCAGTTGGATCACGGCTGACCTGGATCTTAATTCTGTCTGCCCACCATGGTTTGGTAATCCTTAATTCCCAACAAAAACCCATCCACCTCTCAGTTTTGAAATTTTCACTTGATCCCCAGCCGCATTAGCTTTCTGGGGGAGAGGGTTCCAGATCTCCACTCCCCTTTGTGTGAAGAAATGCTTCCTGACATCACCCCCTGAATGGCCGGGCCTGAATTTTAAGTTCTGCCCCCACCCTTGTTCTGAACTCCCCCTCCCTCCACCCACCCCCCTCTCCAAACTGGAGAAAATAGTTTCTCTCTAAGTACCCTACCGAACCCTTGAATCATCTGAAACACTTCAATTCATTCACCCCTTAATCTTCTATAGAAGGCAAAGAACAGGATCACTCCTTAGAGACCTAACTGAGAAAAGACAAACTTGCATTTATGTAGCACCTTTCACGACCACCAGACACCTCAAAGTGCTCTACAGCCAGTGGGGTGCCTTTTTGAAGTGTAGTCGCTGTTGTAAACGTAGGAAAGGCAGCACCCAATTTGCGCACAGCAAGATCCCACCAACTGCAGTGTGACAATGACCAGATCATTTTTTTTTTTCTTCGTGTGTGATGTGGGTTGACAGGCCCCAAGTCACCAGGGAGGGCTCCCCTGCTCTTCTTCAAAACGACGCCACGGGATCTTTTACCTCCATCCGAGCAGGCAGGTGGAGCCTCGGTTTGACATCTCATCCGAAGGTCGGCGCCTCTGACCGTGCAGCATCCCCCCCTCGGTACTGCGCTGGGAGTGTCAACCTGGGTTTTTGCCCCTGGAGTGGGATTTGAATCTTGTGACTCTGAGGCGAGCGTGAGCATGGCTGACGAGGCCAAATGGAGACCAGGCACACTTCAACCTGCCTCCTCGGGCTATGGGCACAGATCCTGCGTGGCACAGTGCACAGGAAGAGTACAAAGTGCAGCTGCGCCTCAATAGACAGGGTAACCAAAACAAATAGAGCTGTGCACATTTTCTCTCTGTCATATACCTTGGTCGTTCCAAAATATCTTAACCTCATTGGCTTGGCTGCTTGTTTCCTGTAGGATTGGCCCCGGGACAGTTATACACCTACCCAGCTCGATGTTGGCGGAAGAAGAGACGCCTCAATATCCTGGAAGACCCAAGGCTAAGACCCTGCGAAATTAAACTCGGTAAAAGAGGTTTTTCCTTCCTCACTATTTGATCATTCCTCTAATTCGGGGGAAAATGATTGGATTGAATGCATTTTTCGAGAGTATATTTTGTCCAGACAGGGTTTAGAGTTGCCAACCCTCCAGGATTGGCCTGGAGTCTCCAGGAATTGAAAGATCAGTCTCCAGGACGCAGCCTTGTGCAACCCTGGAGAGAAATCATCGGGACGTTCAAAAAGATTGTTTTTCTTCTCATTTTCTTTGAACATCTCTCTTTACCAGATTTATAATATTGAAAATGAGGGGAGAAAAGGCTGTTTGGCTGACAGTCCACCATCATCCAATTCGATAATGAGTCTTTTTGCTTTCCAATTGGCGTACGAAGGCTGTACGTCATGTGTGTTGGCCGGCTGTTGGCTGGAACATGAGGGCAAGTCATATTCCAGGAATGCATTTAATCACAGTTGGGAACCCTAATAGGGGGCAAACAAATATTGGTGCTGAGCTGGTTGCTAGGGAACACCTCAGGCCTAGTGTGATTTCTTTGTAACGTTTGTAGTTAAATAATCACACATATGCTTCTCTTGTACAAAAAGTATAATAAGAAGAATCTTGTGGGACGTGCACTTCCTGTTGCCGTGACCTTTGACCGTGCTTTCTGCGAACATTTACCATTGTAAGTTGCTATGTCAACAGTCACGTTGTAGTTACAGTCTTTGGCCATTAGATGACGCTGGAGCAATTTCCCGAAGCCTCTTTCTCAACTTTGTCGCCATCTTGGAGTCTCTTCAAGAAAACATCAACCAATTGTGGCCAATTTCCTCGTACACCTAGGCCCAGGTTTACGTCCCCAGGTCGGGTTCGAAGAGTCAGGAGATTTCCCGGCTCGTCATACCTCAGCTTTAAAAATGGCCGCCCGCAGGTCGAATTTTTGGTTGGGGGGGGGTGGTGGGGTTAAGAGCTGAAATAGGAGTTGGCGGCAGGAGACTCCAGAATGAGTGTGGAGGCTGCTGGGTGCAAGACTGGCCTCTGTGCTCCAGCACTGTGTTTAAATAAATAAAAAGTATTTTTTTCATCCATTCATGGGATGTAGGCATCACTGACTAGGCCAGCATTTATTGCCCTTCCCTAATTGCCCTTGTTTAGAGGGCATTTTTAAGAATCAACCACATTGCTGTGGGTCTGGAGTCACACGTAGGCCAGACCAGGTAAGAATGGCAGATTTCCTTCCCTAAAGGACATTAGTGAACCAGATGGGTTTTTACAACAATCGACAATGGTTCATGACATTATTAGACTTTTAATTAACATCCCTCACGTTTGGCTAGACCAGGTAAAGATGGCAGATTTCCTTCCCCAAAGGACATTAGTGAACCAGATGGGTTTTTTTTTAAAACAAGTGATTATATTTGTCATGGTCAGTATTGCTGAGACTAGCTTTCAATTCCAGATTTCTTATTAATTGAATTCAAATTCCACCAACTGCTAAGGTGGGATTTGAACCTGTGTTCCTAGAACATTAGCTTGGGCCTCTGGATTACAGTGACATGACCCTTACACCACCCTCTTGCCCTATAAAAGGATAAGAAACTGAGGTGGGTAGATGGAACTCAGATTCAGATCTGCCATGATTTAGCTGAATGGTGGAACAGTATAGAGGAGGGCCAGTTAGCTCAGCTGGATAGATGACTAGAGTGTAATGTAAAATGACACCAACAGCACAGGTTCAATCCCTGTACCACCCATGGCAGTCCTGTCTCCTCAGCTTGCCACACACTTGCAGAGTGGTGCTCCTCAAGCTACAAGTAGCCAAAATGTCTCTAATGGAGAGAGATGCCTATTGACTTTTCGGACCGTGGCTAGATTGTTAAGGCACAGCCAATGATAAATGCTGAGCTGCTCAAACCCCAAAGGGAAACGAGAAACAACTGTTTTACAATTTGTATAAATTTCAAGATGCGTGCTTTGAATTCAGTAGTAATAAGGCCACTGAGTCATATAGGTTTCTTACAAAACTAAATTAAACCTTTATTAATAGAAGCAATTATTTTAAGTACATAGGTCTACAAATTACTACTATGATAATTTCTAAATCCCCCAATCAATCTAACTCCCAGTTACACTTTCGTTAAGGTAACAGTAAGACACATAGATTTTAAGAGACCCAGGCAAAGAAACATGACACCCTGAGCAATCCAATTCAAGGTGAATTTTCTTAACTTCAGTTCTTTGTAGACAGCAGCTAGAGGCGTAGGTGCTGGAGACTTTTTCACACTTGTTTTAGATCTTAGAATTCCTGCCCTTACACACAGCCTTCTCTCCTTTATAAATATTTTCCCCTTTGAATGCAAATTCCCATTGATTCAGTATGCCTTTGGACTTTACCTCTGTAATAATAAAATCTATCAAAGTACTAGTTTTACCAGTAATCTGTGGGAAAAATAAACACACTGTTTCTTAACTTCTTCTGGCTAGGGGTAATATTTCACCCCTCCTTTGCGATCAATCTAGCCTGGTTTATTTAAAAATGTAAATGGTCCCTTTACCCCTATGTCTACCGATTTAACATTTCAAACCTAGCTTATCTTCTGATACATCAAAGCCTTCAGACCAGCTGCCTTTAATTCAATTAAGTCACACACACACACACACACACACACACACACACACAGACATTGACACCAGCCCCACTAGTACTCTACTTTACAATAAATTCCGATAACATTATGAAAATTACTATATCTTTCTGACAGATACATACAGTATGGAGGGGCTGAATGGCCTCTTCCTGTACCTATGATTACTTCAACCATGAAGACAGGGAAATGGGGGATGGGAAACCAGTTGCAATGGCCTCCTTTGGTATATGGTTTGTTCCCACCGTTCTACTGTGGGACATTATTTCCCAGTTTCTGTTCTTTCCGGAACATTCTGAGCCTGATTTTGTCCTCTGTCAGCAGAGGGGATGGTGGACGAGTGATAATTCAGGCAATTTCTTATTGATTAGTCTGCAACAGGGCCAGACATGAAGCGGAAACCTAGTGACTCGTAGACCCAAAGTCCACCTGCTCCGGTCACGCATGTTACACTCTCCACACTCTTTTCTTTGGGCTGGTTCTTACTTTGATTCCCCACAGATTCGGACTTGCATGTGACCTGGGCTCTGGGAAATTGAAGTTTAGGGAGTTGCAGGGATGGGTCAGAATAGGAGCAAAGGGGACAAAAATTCTCGTGAGGCTCGGATCATTTGGCAGCTTTTTCTCAAGCCTTAAGGTGGAGAGGGTGAAGAAGCAAAGAGACATGATTCCCAGGAAAGGGAAAATGTTGGGATGGTTCTGGAAAGAGATGAGAGTGGGTCAAGCCCTACCTTCCCTGTAAGAGGATAAAATAACCACAGCAGAAAAGGCTGGCGAGAAAAGAGAAGGTTAAGGGGTCTTTAAACTTATGAAAGGGTGGATGTAGGGAAAATATTTCCATTTGTGTGCAGGACAAAACCACAAATATAAGATGGCCACTAATAATTCCATTAAGAAATTCAGCAGAAATGTCTTTACCCAGAGAGTGTGAAGGCATTGGAGAGAGAGAGCAGAAAAGGTTCATGAGGATGATCCCAGGGATGAGGAACTTCAGTTACGTGGATAGATTGGAGAGGTTGGGACTGTTTCCCTTGGAGAAGAGAAGGCTGAGAGGAGATTTGATAAGAGGTGTTCAAAATCATGAGGGGGCTGGACAGAATAGAGGAGGAGAGACTGTTCCCATTGGTGGAAGGATCGAGAACCAGCGGGCACAGATTTAAGGTAATTGGCAAAAGAAGCAGTGGTGACATGAGGAGAAACTTTCTCACACGGCGAGTGGTTAGGATCTGGAATACTCCACCGGGGAGTGTGGTGGAGGCAGATTCAATTGAGGCTTTCAAGAGAGAATTGGATTATTATTTGAAAAGGAAGAATAAGCAGGGTTATGGGGAAAAGGCAGAGGAATGGCACTGGGTGAATTGCTCATTCAGAGAGCCAGCACAGACACTACAGGCTGAATGGCCTTGATCTGTGATTCTGTGGTGAGAATGTGGGACTCACTAGCATAGGGAGTGGTTGAGGCGAATAGTATTGATGCATTTAGGGAGAAACTGGATAAACACACGGAGGAGAAAGGAATAGACGAATATGGTGTGGGGCTGGTGGGTGAGGGCCTTTTGGGAGCATAAACACCAGCATGGACCCGTTGGGCCGAAGGGCTGTTTCCTGTGCTGGAGATTCTACGTAAGGCTGGTGCTGTAACTTTAAGATCCTCCGGCAGTTACATCAGGAGTAACAAGAGCCAAGTGGTTTAGCAAAATCATTGACGAATCCATTTGATTGATGAACCATCTAATCTTCAGATGAGTCTTTTAGTTTCTAATTGATCAGCTCTCTCTTCAGATTGAAATCCAGTAGCTTGTTGGAATCGGGTAGTTGTCACCCCTTTAAGAGTCACTGATTGGCCGTAATGATTTCCCTCACCTCCCCCCTGGGACCGGACTAATAACCAATCTGTCATTTAATTAATGG
This sequence comes from Carcharodon carcharias, assembly GCF_017639515.1. Classification (NCBI taxonomy): domain Eukaryota; kingdom Metazoa; phylum Chordata; class Chondrichthyes; order Lamniformes; family Lamnidae; genus Carcharodon; species Carcharodon carcharias. Next base: position 21,324,964 of record NC_054500.1, read on the forward strand.
GCAGTGAATTAGCACCTCATCCCCACTGACTGACTGCGAGTTAAGAGTTCACGTTTAAAGGTGAGGTGGTCAGGAATGACAGTCTCTGGAGCACTGCTTGCATTCAGCAGCAGAAGCCCTTGCTGAGCACGTTATGAAAGTGGGTTGTAATTCTTTTCCCCTATCCTCCCACAGCCCCCGTCTCCACTCCAGCAGTCTTCTCTTATGCATCGGAATACACTTCCGCAGACCGCACCTTCCTGCCTCTCCTGTGACTGCTAAGACAGTTGGCAGGTTTTTTACACTGGGGGTTGGTGACATCACCTTCTGTGCTTTTTGCTGTCACAAGCTCAGGACATCCCCAGAGGGGGTTCCAACCTAACACTGAGGGCAACTTTAGCTCTGTGCTTTAGCCGCTAACAGGCCGAGGCCTAGCAGTTACTACTAAGGCCTTTCTCGTCTGTGCTGCTGCATCCGCACTAAGTGTGGTTATCAAACCCCCCCATCCCCATCTCTGTAGCCTCCTCCAGCCCTACAATGTTTCGAGATCTTTGCAATCCTCTAATTCTGACCTCTTGCACATCCCCCGATTATAATCGCTCTGCCATTGACGGATGTGCCATCAGCTGCCTAGGCCTTACAATCTAATCGAATGGTGGAGCAGGCTTGAGGGGCTTTTTTTAAAAATTCATTCATGGGATGTGGGCATATCCAGCTTTTATGGCCCATCCCTAATAACTGAGTGGTTTCCTGGGCCATTTCAGAGGGTAGTCTAAGAGTCATGCACATCACTGTGGGTCTGGAGTCATGTGTAGGCCAGAATGGCTGAATTCCTTCCCCAAAGGGGCAAAGTGAACCAGATGGGTTTTACAACAATTCAGTAATTACATGGTCATCATTACTGAAACTAGCTTTTAATTCTGAGTTTATTTAATGAATTGAATTTAACTTCCTCAGCTACCATGGTGGGATTTGAACTCATGTCTCAGGATCATTAGTTTCACCCTATGGAGTATTAGCCCAGTAACATAGCCATTATGCTATCATATCCCAAGGCCTCCTCCTGTTCCTTTCAGGATGGGTTCATGAACACCTTGTCCCCATGGCGATCTCAGTGGTAACGCCCAATCAGAGTGACACCTGAAAGTTAGGACCAGGCCAGAGGTCATCGCCATGGCGTCCAATGCTTTCTCTTCTTGCTGTCTTTGTTCAGATACCGAGGTGGCTCTAAAGAAGGAGGGGTTGTTACCTGAAGGACCGGCGTTGGAAGCTCTTCTGTGCGCGGAGGCGGTGGAGAAGAAGGCCGAGACGAAAGACGAGGAGAGTATCAGTGAATGTCAGGTAGGCACAAAAGATGGGGGTGGATGATTGGTGACCTGACAATCCTGGCAGTCAAGAATCATCCAATCGGTTGAAGGATAGACTGTTCGCTTTACAATTGGCCGTGGGGGTGAGGGGGTGGGTGCCTTAGGATGATTGACATGTCATTTGACCAATGGTGAGAGTGGGCTGGTTGGCCTGATGTGGGTGGGGGGGGGGGAGGGGAGGGGGGGTCATGTGATGATACCTCCAGGAATTCATCCAATCAAAGTTGGCCGCACTGACTGTCAACAATATTCTCAAACCTGTGTTTCTTCACAGAGAATTTTGGCGAGTGATTTTCCTCATGAAATCGAGGCAGATGATCTGGAGGAAGACACACCAAAGCGGAAAAATAAAACCAAAGGAAGAGTAAGTTGTTCCTCTTTTTAAAAAAAAACGTATATTTCCACATGTAGCTCTGTTCTTGGGGTGAGGGGGAGGGGCATCTGGGGTCAACCCTGTCAATGAGTCATAGGGTAAATTCTGTTGGGATTTTTGGGCGACTATTGAGTGGGAGAGACGATGAAGTAAATCTAGAAGCCTCGACACCCGTTTTGAGGGGAATAAATTTGCAAGGGCTGTGAGGAAAGAGCAGGAGACGTGAGACTAATTAGATAGCTCTCGCAAAGAGCCAGCACAAGCACGATGGGCCGAATGGCCTATTTCAGTGCTGTCAGATTCCTATAAGTCTCTAAGGATTACACGTTGAGGCTTAAGGTGATAGAATCACAGAATGATACACAGACCATTCAGCCCATCGGGCCTGTGCTGGCTCTTTGGAAGAGCTATCCAATCAGTCCCACTCGTCCCTCCTCTTCCCCGATAGCTGTGCAAATTTTTTGCCCTTCAAGTTTTTAACCAATTCCTTTTTGGGAAGTTACTATTGAATCTGCTTCCACTGCCCTTTGAGGCAGCACATTCCAGATCACAACAACTCACTGCGTTTAAAAAAAAATGTTCCCCTTCTCTCGGCTGTGACTCTGTTGCCATTTGCCCTCAAGCTCGTGCCCTCTGGCTACTAACCCCTGTACCCTCTGGAAACGGTTTCTCCTCATTTACTCCATCAAGTCCCTTCATAATCTTGAACATCTAGTAAACCTCTCCTCAAGACTCCAAGGAGAGTGTGTCGGACAACAGCGAGGTGATGGTAACTCTCGGCCTTTCTGCTCTCTCTTCCAGACATGTGGCATCGGAGGAATGCGCAAGAGACAAGAGCCAACATCCCTGGAAGACAGAGACAAACCGTATGTGTGCGACAGTAAGTAGATTCCATTAACAGAGGGGACCATCGCTCAAAAATCACCCTTTCCAACTACAGGGCATTCCAAAGCAGTTTATCGTCAATGCAGTGTATTTTTAAAGTGTGGTTCCTGTTGGAAACACAGCAGCCAATTTGCTCACAGCAAGCTCCCTCCAACAGCAATGTGATAAATGACCAGGTAAACTGTTTTTTGTGATGTTGATTGAGGGTAAATATTGGCCAGGACACCAGGGAGAACTGCCCCCTGCTCTTATATACAAACAGAAAATGCTGGAAACACTCAGCAGGCCTGATAGCATCTGTGGAGAGAGAAACAGGGGTTAATTGAACAAGAGTCATACAGACTCAAAATGTCAACTCTGTTTCTCTCTCCACAGATGCTGCTGACTTTTCCCAGCATTTTCTGTTTTTATTTCAGATTTCCAGCATCCGCAGTATTTTGCTGTTACCCCATTCTGTTCTACTTCCCCCGCCCCCCGGGGGAGAGCAGACGGGATCTTGGTTTAACGTTTCCTCTGAAAGGCAGCACCTCTGACAGTGCAGCCCTCCCTCAGTCCAGTCGGAGCGTCGACCCGGCTTTTGTGCTCAAGCCGCTGGAGTGGGGCTGGAACCCACGACTCCCTGACTCTGAGCTCTCCCCACCGAGCCACAGTCAAAGTCAGCGAAAAAGATGAAGTTGCAGTGCGGAGGGAGGTTGGCTTGTTCCTGGTGGGTTTTGTTTTGCAGTGTCGGGGGCAACTAACGCCCTCTCCATCTCTCTCGCTCCTTTTCTGTGTCACAGTCTGCGGGAAACGATACAAGAACAGACCAGGCCTGAGTTACCACTACACCCACACTCACCTGGCGGAGGAAGAAGGGGAAGATGAGCTAGAACGACACACTCTGCCCTTCCATCGGAAGAACAACCACAAACGTAAGCTTTAAACACTTTCCTTTGTGTGGGAAAATGTGCTCGTGTGTTGCTCAGTGTGTGGCCATGGGATCGGGCCCCAGTCTTCACATCACAGGGATGGTCACAGCACAGAGGGAGGCCGTTCAGCCCATCATGCCCATGTTGGATGTCTGCAAGAGCTACTCACGTAGTCCCACTCCCCCGCCCTATCTCTGTAGCCCCGTACACTTTGTCCCTTCGGGTGTTTCATCTCTCTCGAATGCCTCAGTTGAATCTGCCTCCTCCACACGCTCGGGCAGTGCATTCCAGACCCTAATCACTCGCTGCATCAAAAAAGTTTTCCTTGTGTCACCTTTCGCTAATCCCTTGAAATCGGTGCCCTCTAGAACTCGGTCCTTCCACCAGTGAGAATGGTCTCTCCCTATCTACTCTGTCCAGACCCCTCATGATTTTGAACACCTCTATCACATCTGCTCTCAACATTCTCTTCACCAAGGAGAACAGGCCCAGCTGCTCCAATCTACCTACGTAACTTCCTCACCTTGAAAATCTTTTCTGCACCTTCTCTAAAGGCTTCACATCCTTCCTAAAGTGCGGTGCCCAGAACTGGACACAATCCTCCAGCTGAGGCTGAATTGTGGTTTTTTTTCCCATAAAGGTTCACCATAAACTCTGCTTTGGTCCTCCCTCTGCCCCTATCGGTGAAACCTTTTGCCCTTTTTGAGCCTTATTCGTGCCCCAGTAGATTAGACTTGCAGCTCTTTCCCTGTGAGGGATATTGATCTTACCTACGCTTGACAGTCATGAGGATCAAAGCATTGTAACTAGGGTTGCCAACTCCATTTGAACATTTTCCTGGAGGTTGACCTCCTGCCTCCAAAGCCCCCTCCCTACCCCACCCCTGCAGTTAGTCACCCACCCGCGCCCACCCTCTTGGTGCCCCGCCTTTCTTCCCACAACCAATTGGAAAGCGAGCCGATTCTTTGTTACCTGATTGGACGATTCGTGACAGCCCGTTAAACAGCCATGTTCCCATCTGAGGCTTTTTTAAATTGAAAAAAAATGAAGATTTTTAAAAGTATAAACGTCTTTTTTATTGCCCCAGCGGATTTTCTCCTGGGATTTGCTTGTTGCAGTATCCTGGAGATTAATTTTCAATTCTTCCGGACTCCAGGACAACCCTGAAGGGGTTGGCAACCACTACACCTGCCTCAACTGGCCATTATGGGTGAGAGAGCATTGATGGTGTGCACTCCTGGGCTCTCCAACTGTGGGGGACATCTCAGTGGGTATTTCTGGCCCTGCCCTTTGCGGGGGTGAGGTTAGCTGGGTGGTTTTTCACCCCTCACCATCTTCCCCCCCACCCCATCCCTAACCCAGGGCTACTCCGGACAATCAACTAGGAAGATAACTTAGCACAGGCCCTGCTTCAGGCCTGGGACTTTCCTGCTCTCTACGACTCCAGGATGGAGACTTTAACTCCCAGCCATTGGACCAACTGTTCAGAAACTTCTTGGGGGTAAAGGCGAGAACAAGTGTCACAGCACTTTTTACTGATCCAGAGCAGAAATGTAAGCTTTCATAAGCAAGAAGGTGCCTCCTGTGTACTGGAACTTACCCTAGATATTTTGTCAACATGTTATCAGGTCACCAGATGAACAGTGAATGCTTTCACAATGAAGATATACACTGGAAGTAGTGTGTGTTGATGCCATATATTCCTGGTCTCTCCAGCTGACAGAGAATGTGATGCTAACAGGTCATATTGTTCAGGCTAAAAGCTACTGTTCAGTATTTATTCAGAGGTAACATTATACAGAATGAAAGAGGAAATGACAGTACTTCACTTGACCTTATCTCATTTGTTCTGAAACAATGATAGCATTACAGTTCTCTTGGGTATGATTAGACCAGGAATCCATGCAAAACTTTTATGGGAAAAATGTTAGTTACCACATGGAGTACAACATTAGTCTTGACCTGTGTATCAATGCAGTAATATGAAGATGATTGCAGAATATGGATGCTAAACTGCTTGCATCTCACTCTTTGATCTGATGTCAGTCAGGTATAATCCAAGGTAAGGGAATATTTTTAACAGTTGAATTGCTTCTTACCGTGACAGACCTGCTGGCTGAGTTGGTTCTGGTACAATCCTCATACACCTAAAAAAAAATCAAAACCACTGCAATGGGTGAAAATCTTTCCTTCCTTGCCCCATCTACCCATTCCCCTGGGTGATGAAGCAGGAGGTTTCATTGTGGTCTGCCTGGTGACTACCACAATCTGGTGGTTAATATTATTTATCATTAGCACTTTCTAATCCTCGTTAAGCACCCGACTGAAGCAGAGGTGAGTCATTCCTTGCATTACATACCTCACATGGTTGTATAGACCTCGAAACAGAATTAAAGATAGCGAAATTCTCTTCCAAATACTAGTCACACAAAGCATTTTAAAATGGTTCCAGTGCTGTTTTACTGTTTCTGCACAAAGCTTTAAGTTGTTAAGAAAAAATATTCTATACTTCCTTTGCTATTGTTGTGAATTTTCTAAATGTGTTTTTTTGTCACCATTTCCCATTCAATTTTACTATGTCAACTGTCACAAGTCGTTCCATGCTCTGGCCACAGGTGTCTCTGGAGTGATGAGTCTTTTACTCTCTAAATCCACCACCCATTTTGCATGTATTATTTAACTAAAAACTACAGGCTAGAATCTAATTGAGGAGTTCGGATGATTTCCCTATCCCTGAGAAATAGGGATTTTCCAACATTATTGTTCCAAAGTCCAGATCGAGCCCTGGGTCTTAGGGTGCTGGACATCCCAGGGTTGAACAGATGAAGGCACCAAAAATTGGCCGTCACTGGTTTATCAAAGAAGAAAATCGACCAGGGTTCCCACTCCCTGTCTGGCCATCATTGTTGAATGCAAAGCCCACTGTGATGGAATTGCCTGCGGACATGCACCCGATCAGTGACCAGGTTACTGAAGGGAATCTGGCTCCTGTGGAAATTCAAGAGATTTCACCTTCTGCAGGGGAGGGAAGTGGCAAAAAAAGCACTATTTTTAGAATTTCTTTGCACTACTTAATTATGCAGATTTTTTTTTCAGAGACCAAATAATATTCCCATTTTGTTCTAGTTCATTAGCATTCATACTTCATTAGGAACTGTCCAGGACTCCAACCACTTCTACGTATTTCTGTTAAATGCTTTCTGTTGATGATTGTTCAGTCTAGCTGTCGAGACAACCTTGCAAACAGCTCTTCAACAGCAACGGATTTGATCTGGAGGAGTATTCCAGGTTCAACTCTCCTTGCCCCCTGCTTTCATCTTCTGTGAGTGCAGATAGAGTGAGGGAGCACCTCAACCTGAGGCTCTTGCTTGTCAGGAATTGGAGATTTGGGTAGGGGTCAGCATGCTCCAATTCATGGTGCTCCCAACAGCCTGACCCATACATCAACACAATTGATAGCCTGACATTTATTTATTCCCTTGTAGGAAGGTTTTGTTGTCTATCCCTAATTGCCCTTGAACAGGCCACTATGGCTTTTCAGAGCCAACCACATTGCTGTGGGTCTGGGGTCACATGTAGGCCAGACCAGGTAAGGACAGCAGATTTCCTTCCCTAAGCGGGGGGTTAGTGAATCAGATGGGTTTTTACAACAATCACTGATAGTTTCATGGCCACCATCACTGAGACTAGCTTTCAATTCCGGATTTATTAATTGAATTGAAATTCCACCCACTGCCCTGGTGGGATTTGAACCCCTGTCCCCAGAGCGTTAGCCTGGGCCTCGGGGTTACCAGTCCAGCAACCTTACCATTGGCACCACCACCTCTCTCAAGGTGTGAGTTTCCACAGAATCCAGCAACTGAGGGACCATTGAATAGAACGTCAGCCACTGAGATCACCTAGTTACACAGACACCACAGTTTGTACCTGGGATCGATCGTGTCCGTGTGTGCAATGTCAGCATTGTCTTTAAAGGGAGACGACGCTTGTTTGTCGCAGTGACGATGAAGAATATCATCTTCATTTCTTCATGCTCGACCCTTGGAGGACAGTGTGAAGTGATGGACAGTTCGAGTTGTGAATGCTCCTTCAATGAGCGTAACCATCATTACACCAGCCCATAAACCACCCTAGAAATCCCCCCCCACTAAATCTCTCCGCCTCTCTCTCCTCCTTTAAATTGCTCCTCAAAACTTAACACTGAAAAAATTTTTGGTCATCTGATCTTATATTTCCTCTTGTGGCTCGGTGTCAATTTTTGTCTGATAATGCTCTGAGAGGATGTTCAAGGCACTATATAAATGCAAGTTTTTGCTGCTGGTGTGTTTTAAAATCGCTCTCAAGCCGCTCTCCTTTCCTATTGCAATGGACACGGTATCCCGTTGTCAAACCCCCTGCGTTGGCATCTCTCCCAGCGTCTGCAGATCCAAGACACACACATATAGAACTGAAAACAGTGAATCAGTCTATTAGCTACTTGCTATGTTCTTGTTAGGAAGGGGGAACTGGAGCGAGACGTGGAAAGTTTTTAAGCTATCATATTGTGGATGTGTATTCCCTGGCCTGGATTTAGTTGACGTGTGACAGTGGGTGTGTGAAACCTTCATACTCTATTGTGGGGGCGGTGTTGGGTGGGGGGTGTTAGCGATGAGGCAAGATTCTCGGTAAAGAGAGAACTTGCATTTCTATAGCGCCTTTCATGACCTCAGGATGTCCCAAAGCGCTTTACTCCCAATGAAAGTCTTCTAATTAATGCTGTCTTTCGGGTTTGGGTGAGACGTTAAACTGAGGCCCCATCTGCCTGCTCAAAATGGATATAAAACATCCCACGACAGTATTGCAAGAAGAGCAGGGGAGTTCTCCTCCACGTCCACCCCTAATATTTATCCCGCAACCAAAAAAAAAATGAAACAGGTTATCCGGTTGTTGTCACGTTGCTGTTTGTGGGAGCTTGCTGTGCGCAAATTGGCTGCTGCCTTTCCTACATTCCAACAGAAAGCCTTGGACTTTGATGGCTGAGAAGCACTTTGGAACATCCCAAGGTGGTGAAGGCACTATCAAAATGCCAGCCCTGCTTTCATTAACAATGGAAAACCAATTAATCCCAGGACGTGGTTGGTGTGGGGCCCCCACTATTTGCTCACAAGAGTCTGGGAGACCATCCAAGGCTTCGGTCTGTTCTGCTGAAGATTAACCTGCAATATTAAGGAGAGAAATATGAAGTTGGGAGGAGGGGTAAGGATCAATAAGCTGGTGTGTGTATTATTTTCCCCTGCCTTGTCTATTTAAAGAGAGACTGAGAAAGAAATTGGATTGCTTTGTTGCCCTGGTTATTCGGTTGGCATGACAACCACTCATCTTGCTCCCTGAAAAATATAAGTGAAGGCCTTAGGCTTAATATTTCTCAGTCCATTTGATAGTTTCAATTAGGGGGAGGCCTGTTTAATGGCTTCCTGTCAAACCCTCTCGCCATTCTCAGCCGAGGGGGGAGGGATTGAGAAAAATATAAGCCTAGGAGAAATTATATTCATCGTGTAATGATCCTTGTTTACGGAACCTCTTTCAAAAAAACGAATAATGATTCCCTTAGCTCTTGACAACGAGGCACCTGAAATCTTATATAAAAGCACGAGGTTTCTGCTGCAAGTCACAATGTGATTACAAACCCTCATCCTTCCTTTGTCTGCCTCGGATTGAGGTGAGATTCTGAATTATTTTTTTCCGAGAGAGAGAGAGAGAGAGAGAGAGAGAGAGAGAGCGCTTCAGCTCCTGATGCTGAATGCAAATGACGTGACACAGTGCAGCAAACAGGAGCGGCTGCTTATAGATTCAACTTCACAAAAAAACCATCCCCGCAGCAATTAAAAATAAAACCCTCCCGTTCCAGAACTTTCCGGCTGTGGTTTTAGCACAATAGCGGTGGAAGGGCCTGTGATTGAGATGTTCCAACATCCATCTTTTCAGGGTCAATATACTCCATCCATTTGGCAAGGTGCGATCGATTCTAATTTATGAAACCTCATAAGATTCTAAACCTCAGGATATGACTATAATGTTGTCTTGTTTTGATCATTAGTCTGATTTACCTTTAAGGTGTTGACCCTTTTTAGTTTATTCATGCTTAGGATCTAGGTGTCGCTGGCTAGACCAGCATTTGTTGCCCATCCCTAATTGCCCTTGAGAAGGTGGTGATGAGCTGCCTTCTTGAACCGCTGCAGTCCCTGTGGTGTAGGTACACCCACAGTGCTGTTAGGGAGGGAGTTCCAGGATTTTGACCCAGCGACAGTGAAGGAATGGCCGATATGTTTCCAAGTCAGGATGGGGAGTGGCTTGGAGGGGAACATCCAGGTGGTGGTGTTCCCATCTATCTGCTGCCCTTGTCCTCCTAGATGGCAGTGTTTGTGGGTTTGGAAGGTGCTGTCTAAGGAGCCTTGTTGAATTCCTGCAGTGCATCTTGTAGATGGTACACACACTGCTGCTACTGTGCATCGGTGGTGGAGGGAGTGAATGTTTGTGAATGTGGTGCCAATCAAGTGGGGCTGCTTTGTCCTGGATGGTGTCGAGCTTCTTGAGTGTTGTTGATATTGCTCCTGAGCTGGACATTTCCTCTAAAGTAACCTGGTTTAAACAGACATTAAAATCACTGAAAACTTGAGAAGTACGTCAGGAAGAATTTCAGGAAAATCTACTTGGAATAATCGTCTTGTAGAGCAGTGGAGATGAAAATCTGTCTCAAGAGTTAGGTACATGAAAGATACATTTAAGGGAAAACCAGATAAACACACAAGGAATAGAAGGATATGCTGATGGGGTGAGATGAAACAGGGGCAGGAGGAAGTTCATGTGGATCAGTTGGGCTGAATGGCCTGTTTCTGTGCTGTAAATTCTGTGTAAGGAGTGAATGGTGTCCCTCGTGTGTATCCGCCTCATGAACTGTGCAATCACAGATGAGAAATAAAGAAATTGGCAACTGCAATCATGGTCGATTTCTGAGATCCAGGCACAAAGCAACAGAGTCACCTTCCATTTATGCTGCTCCTTTCACACACTGAAATGTCTCGGGGTACTTTACGAAGAACAGTAACAGAAGCACAGGAACTGTAACTGTGTGTGAGTGAGCGTGAGCATGAGTGTGAATGTGTATGAGTCTTTGTGAGTGTGTGTGTGTGTGTGTGTGTGTGTGTGAGAGAGTTTGAGACTGTATGATTGTGTGAGACTGTATGAGTGTGAGACTGAATGAGTGTGAGAGACAGTGTGAGACTGTATGAATGTGAGACAGCATGTAAGAGAGCGTGAGACGGTACAAGTGTTTGTGAGAGAGTGTGAGACTGTATGAGTGTGAGAGACAGTGTGAGACTGTGTGAATGTGAAACAGCGTGTGTGAGTGTGAGACTGTATGAGTTTGTGTGAGAGTGTAAAACCGTATGAATGTGAGGCAGTGTGTGAGAGAGCGTGAGACTGTATGAATGTGAGACAGTGTGTGAGAGTGTGAGACTGTATGGGTGTGTGTGTGAGAGAGAGTGTAAGACTGTATGAATGTCAGGCAGTGTGTGAGAGAGTGTGAGACTGAGAGTGTGAGACTGTATGAGTGTTTGAGGGAGGGTGTGAGATTGTGTCTGTGAGAGAGAGGGTGTGAGATTGTGTCAGTGTGTGAGAGAGTGTGAGGGTGTGAGTGTGTGTCTCTTTAAAGGGAGTTTTATATGGTTTGTACAGCAATGTGACCTCCTGCCTTGCTACGAATCAGTGGGTGGTGGCCACTTTGAACCCAGCGAAAGAAGAGAGACAGAGGCAGAAATCACGTCCAGTTCTAAGGCACCTTTCAAAGTCCCAGGACATCCCAAAGTGCTCTCCAGCTAAAGAAATCCTTATGCAGTGAAGCCACTGTTGTAATGTAGGATTGGGTATTGTCTGGTGGCTTCTTACACAGGCTGGATGCTTGCACCCAATTCGTGGAGAGTGAGATGTTGATTCGTGAATCCGAAGAAGCCCCAAAATCAGAACCTCTCTGTTAAATGGGACTTGGTAGAAAAGTTTATCACAGAACCAGCATTGGAACAGCAAAACCGGGTCTTCATTCATGAGACGGAAGTTTCTCATTTGCTTTTGGCTCCCCACACCTGCTGCCACTCACCTTCTACCCCCACATCCTAATCAATAAACAGCGAATTTGCATGAATGAAATGTTCCCTGTGTGATTTATTCTGCGATTGCCTTGGTGATCCTGTGTCAGAATGGAATGAAAGGCTTCCATTGTTTTCTCTATATTGGAAGGAGATGTAAAGGTCACTTTACATTGACTCACGTGAGTGGTTCAGGTCTTTTAATCATACAGAATAGAGTGAGAGTTTCACTCCGCGTGTAGCTGTGCAATACCTGCCCTGGCAGCACGGACTCTGTGTGTGTTATAAAATGGACACAAGCCCAGATTCGCGAGAGCTCTGACCTCCATCTTGTTCTCTCCTTTCCTCAGGACTTCCTGAGGAAGTGAGGTTCCCCCACAAGTCAGAACTGAGTACACAGCATTAGGAACAATTTCGACTAGCGACAGGCTCGCTTAAGAACCTAATTGGATCACTGAAACACCCTGTAACCAATCAAATAGAGCACAGGCCAAGGTCAGCCAACACAGAATGCATGATGGGAAGGGAAAGCCAAGGCCTGGCCCCAGTGAAGTTCCAGTTTGTTTTCCCCTCCCACCCCTTCCACCCAATGAAGATTTATGTAGGGTTATGTCTTCCTGGGAGCGCCTCAAATACCTCACCCAGAAATGGATATTCCTCCTGTGTCAACTTGCTGATCAATAGGCTATTGCACAGTAGAGGCATCACACTGCTCAGTTCAATTTTGATGTACACAGCGAGAAGCAGCTGAAACAGAGCTTTGCTCCCATTGGGTGTCCACACAGACACACGAGGTCCAGCATAAATCACATGAAAACCAACCAGAAGAGGTAACTCAGGTTCAATTCCACCTCCAACCCTAACTGAGATCACAGTATAGGGGCACTGAGGCCAATTATGACCCCTCTTAACAAAACGAATATAGAGACACTGGAGAAGGTGCAAAACAAAAGGATTTGCAAGGATGGTATCAGAACTGAGGTGTTACAACTATGGGGAAAGATTGAATAGGCTGTTTTCTCTAGAAAAGACTGAGAAGTGACCTCATCGAGGTATGCTAAATTCTGAAGCCGTTTGATTGGGTGGAGGAGTTGTTTCCACTTGTGGGGAGACCAGAACAAGGGGCCATAAGTATAAGACAGTCACTAATAAATCCAATCAGGAATTCAGGAGAAATTTCCTTACCCAGAAAATGGGGAGAATGTGGAACTCGCTACCACAGGGAGTAGTTGAGGTGAATAGTATAGATGCACTGAAGGGTGAAACTGGATAAACACACAAAGGAGAAAGGAGTAGAAGGATATGTTGATGGGCTGATGAGATGAAGAGAGGTGGGAGGAGGCTCAAGTGGAGCATAAACACCAGACTGGTGGGCCGAATGGCCTGTGTCTGTAAATCCAATATGACGGCTGAATACGATAAGGGGAGAATGCTGTCTCTCGTGAACTGTGGACTTTAGGACTGGGGAATAAAGGATTTGGGAACTGCCAAAAGTAGCTTCTGAGGGGATACACTAACTTGATAGACTTGGGTTGTTTTCGTTGGAGCAGAGAAGACTGAGGGGCGACCTGATCGAGGTGTACAAGATTATGAGGGGCATGGACAGGGTGGATAGGGAGCAGCTGTTCCCCTTAGTTGAAGGGTCAGTCACAAGGGGGCATAAGTTCAAGATGAGGGGCAGGAGGTTTAGGGGGGGATGTGAGGAAAAACTTTTTTACCCAGAGGGTGGTGTCGGTCTGGAATGCGCTGCCTGGGAGGCTGGTGGAGGCGGGTTGCCTCACATCCTTTAAAAAGTACCTGGATGAGCACTTGGCACCGTCATAACATTCAAGGCTATGGGCCAAGTGCTGGTAAATGGGATTAGGTAGGTAGGCCAGGTGTTTCTCACGTGTCAGGTGCAGACTCGATGGGCCGAAGGGCCTCTTCTGCACTGTGTGATTCTGTGAACTGGAGACGTGCTCATCACAGGCAGGGATTTACTGGCTGGGTCATTGCTAACACCGCATGAAACCCTCATCCCCCAGTGAGGAGCTCGCTCCATCCCGCTGGGGGGAAAGCAGCCATGAAGCAGGGGGAGTCGCGAATCGGAAAGCCACTCACAAAAGCATCGCGCCCCCCCAGCCCCTCCCCCACCGCCACAGCCTTGACGTCTGTGCGAGGCTAGCGATGGCCTTGAAACAAGAGAAAGAACTTGCATTTATGTAGCGCCTTTCACGTCCTCAGGCACTCCCAAAGCACACTGCGGCCAGAGAAGGACTTTTTCTGACAGTGCAGTCACTGTTGTGATGTAGGAAGTGCAGCAGCCAACGTGTGCACAGCAAGATCCCACAAACAGCCATGAGAAAATAACCCGATCGTTTGTCCTTTGGTCACGTTGGTTGAGGGATAACAATTGCCCAGGACACCGGGGAGAACTCCCCGGCTCTGCTTCGAAATAGTGGCCGTGGGATTTTTATATGTGAGCGCAGCAGACAGGGCTTGGGTTTAACCCCTCATTCGCGAAACAGCACATCCAACAGTGCAGCACCCCCCCCCCCACCTCAGAGTACTGCACGGGCAGGGTCCGGCTAGATTATGTACTCAGGCCCCTGGAGTGGGGCTTGAACCCACTGAGTCGGAGGCAAGACAGTGAAGCGAGTGACATTAACGCACTGTCGGAGGGCGTTGAGCGGGGGAGGGGGAGGGGAGGGGGAGGGGAAATAAAGAAACTTTCTGCCAATTTTATTGTGGGGGGGGAGGGGCAGTGCACGGCACTGACCCTTTAAGACAGGGGCCAGCAGCCCGTGAATGGACTCCTGAACTGGAAGTTGGACGCTGTCTGCTTCTGCAGCAAACCTCTTCCCTCTTGCCTGGAAAAGTGTGTTCAGGAGGCTGCAGAGGACATTCCATTGCTCAGGGAATGTAAAGAAGATTTTTGCATCTCTCTCCGTCATATTGACTCTTGCGTAATGTCCTCCAGCTAGGAAGGCTCCCGACGGATCCATCATTCCAAACACCTATTGCGACTTCTGTCTGGGTGGGATTTCTGGAAACAGGAAGACTGGGTGTCCTGAAGATCTGATATCCTGTGCGGATTGTGGACGCTCTGGTGAGTTTGTTTCCCCATTTACTCCGGAGCTTGTGAAGTCATTTTGTTTTCCTATCCTTCTCCACCCAACCCTCCAACCAAACCACCCCCCCGCACCCCATCTCCCTTTGTCCCCGCCATTTCACTCCTACCACCACTCGCACTTTCTCTTTGAACTGGAGGGGGAGTCGGTCCATCCCTGGGATGTGAAGGACCTGTCTCAGAAACCAAGAGGAGTCAAAGCAAAATGAGACATTTTTTTTTAAAAAAAAAACCTCGGCCAATGCTGGAAACACTCGTTCACTGAAATGAGGCGTATCAGGCAGTATCGGCGGAGAGATCGAGAGAGACCAAGTTCGAGAAGAACACTGGTTCGGACTCAGCTGGAGTATTGTGTCCAGTTCTGGGCACCACGCGTTAGGAAGGATGTGAAGGCATTAGAGAGAGCGCAGAAAAGATTGACCAGAACGGTTCCAGGGATGAAGAACTTCAGATATGTGGATAGATTGGAGAAGTTGGGACTGTTCTCCTTGGAGGAGAGAAGGTTGAGAGGAGATTTGACAGAGGTGTTCAAAATCACGAGTGCTCCGGACAGAGTAGCCTAGGGAGGAACTGTTCCCATTGGCGGAAGGATCGAGAATGAGAGGGCGCAGATTTGAGGCGATTGGTAAAAGGAATAAGGTCACACGAGGAGAGACGTTTTCACGCAGTGGGTGGTTAGGATCTGGAATGCCCTGCCTGAGAGTGTGGTGGAGGCAGGTTCAACTGAGGCTTTCAAGAGGGAATTGGATCATTATCTGGAAAGGGAGAATGTGCAGGGTTACGGGGAGAAGGTGGGGAATGGTACTAGCTACATTGGTCATTTGGAGAGCCAGCACAGACATGATGGGCTGAATGGCCCCCTGTACTGTAACCATTCTGTGCTTCTATGGTGTGTGTTTCTGTGCACTGTGTTTCAGAGTGTGTTGATCGAGCCTTGGGACTCTCAGCCCCTTTCCCAGCCCCCAGTGTTGAAAAACATGTCTTCACTTTGGCTCTGTGTGTGTTGCCCTGTTTTAACATCTTTGAATAATAAACAAGAATAACTTGCATTTAGATAGCACCTTTGATGACCAGGGGACATCCAAAAGGGCTTTGCAGTCAATGAAGCAATTTTTAAAAAAAATTCAGCCACTGTTGTAATGTCGGAAACACAGTTGCCAATTTGTGCGCAGCAAGCTCCCACAATCAGCAGTCTGGTGATGAGCAAACCATCTGATTTTTAGCGATGCTGGATTGATGGGTAAATATTGGCTCCAGGACACCCCAGGGGTTGTTGTAGGGGGAGGGGGAATCTCCCTCCTGCTCTTCTTCAAAATAGTGGCCATGGGATCTGTTACATCCACCTGAGAGGGCAGGCGGACCCCAGTTTAGAGCTGTTCAGCTCTCCCCCCTGGTGAGGACTAAAAAGATGCACAAAGCATTCCTCCAGAATCCTGCCCAGTCCACCATTGGTCAGATGTGAATTTAGGCAACTGCTGATTGTTGCAGGAATCACAGATGAACCCAACTGTTGTTACCGATGCAATTGGTAAAGCGGAATTATTTAAAATTCCCAGAAGGAAAACCTTAAACAACTGTCATAACCTATAATTTTAAGTGTTATGTTTGAGATGCGACTCTAAATTTAGGAATCAGTTCTCGAGGTTTTACTTTAGACTAAATAAAACATTTTATTAATTTATACAGGTTAAAATATAATATATGTATACATGGCTACAAATTACTACTATCATAACTTTTAACAAATTCCCAAACTAATCTCCATTAAGGCAACAGCAACTCATAGACTTAACCAGGCACCAGGCAAAGCATTTTCACCTTACAAATTCAAAATGAGGTTCTTTTCACTTTGGTTCCTGTAGAGCCAGTTGGAGGCTTACAGCTGCCTTTTGATCTCTCATTGACTCTGCCCTACACACCCGAAAACTACTGAAGTTATACCTACCACCACTGATTGAATTCAAATTCTCATTGCCTCGTCAGCCTTTTTGAACTTCACCTTTTGACAATGAAACACCTTTCATAGTCCCAATCTTTTTTAGTAATATAAACATTTTGCTTGGTAGCTGCTAGAAAGGTGTCAGTTTTCACTCCAATTCTTGATGCTCTATTCAAAAAATGCAATGCACTCTAACTCTCTTAAATCTCAAAACTGGTGCACATCAAAGCACCCAGACCAGCCGGCTTTAATCCAATTAAGACACACCCACAGACTAAACCTCTGTTTGAAAAGAAAAATATTTTCCATAGTATTACATAATTAATAGCTTCATGACACCAACTTCCACACTTTGCATTGACCCTACTGAAGGGTGATGCAGGGCTGGAAGGGCTGAATGGCCTGCTCATGTTCCTCCTTGGTAACTGGGCAGTATTGTTGGCTGATTCCCACCCTCTCCTACTTCTACCTCAGAGGTACTGAGGCCAGTTGCTGCTCCCACCACCACCACGGGGTGTGTGTGGGAAGTTCGCTACTGTATGAGATGGGGCATTTTGCATGGAGAGATGAAGAACGTGAAATGTTTTTTCCCTAAAGTTATGATTTGTACCGTTCTCCAAAGTGTTAATTTAATAGTGGGTAAAATTTGCTGTCAGAATGATGTCAACTTCAGGAAATTCCTGTCACCTCCATGTGCTGCAAACAGGAAATGTATTTGGCAAATCGCTGGGTGAGGCCACCATTTTTGTGGATTATGTTGTAGTTACAGCACAAAAACAGACAGTACACACACTGCTGCCAGTGTGTGTCGGTGGTGGAGGGAGTGAATGTTTGTGGATGGGGTGCCAATCAAGCGGACTGCTTTGTTCTGGACGGTGTCGAGCTTCTTGAGTGTTGTGGGAGCTGCACTCATCCAGGCAAGCGGAGAGTATTCCATCACACTCCTGACTTGTAGATGGTGAACAGGCTTTGGGGAGTCAGGAGGTGAGTTACTCGCTGCAGGATTCCCAGTCTCTGACCTGCTCTTGTAGCCACGGTATCTATGCTGTTGGTTCAGTCAAGTTTCTGGTCAATGGTAACCCCCAGGATGTTGGCAGTGGGGGATTCAACGACAGTAATGCCACTGAACATCAAGGGGGGATGGCTCGATTCTCTCTTGGTGGAGATGGTCATTGCCTGGCACTTGTGTGGCGTGAATGTGTAGAAGAGTGGGCTGAAAGTGGGGGGGGAGGGTACTTCAAGGAGCTGCACAATATGCAATATGCGCCCCTGTAAACAAAAGCGTGTGAGTGAGTAAAAATAAGCTTCCAGTATTCTACCCTTCACCGCTCGGCTATCCCAGTTTTGACATGATAGCAGAGGCCAGTTTCCTAAATATCTGTTGGGTATATCAGAGATGAGTTATGGTTGGCTCTCCCTCATTTTTTGGGGGAGACGCTGACCAAGAGTGAACTTTGCGAAGAAGAATGATCACACCACCAGGGCGCTGTTGCATTTTGACTTGGGTAGGGTAGGAGCGAGGGGTACAGTGGGCACTGAGCCAATGGCGCTTTGTGTTGGTGTCCTTGCTGCAGGAGTTTAATCCCCCCACTGCGATACACTTTCAATGCCCCAAATTCATTTTCGCTTTTAATGTGATTTGCAGCCTTCGGATGGATGTGATTCATTATATTTCAGCGGCAGCAGAGAGTCTGTATCAGCAATAAACTCACTGAGGAAATGCAGCAAATCTGCAGACATGAACAAACTCACTGGGCCGCAGTAATTGAAGCAATGGCTTTCTGAGCAATCCACCGACACAGGATTGGAAAATGATCACGTGTCAGGATTCTCACAATGCAGAAAACTCCTCATCGCTTTCCTTTCACGGCCCAACCTCCGGATTTTTCCGATGGGCAGGTAGATGCTGATTCTCAACCCTGCCCCCAAGACCAAAGGAAGATTAAGCCTTTGTTCGTATATTTTAAAAGGGAAGACGTAGAGAGGTGTTCCACTTGTGGGAGGGACAAAAACTAGAGGCCTTCAATATATGACAGTCGCTAATAAATCTGAGCCCGAAGAAACCTCTTTACCCAGAGAGCGGTGAGAATGTGGAGCTCACTCCCACAGGGAGTGGTCGAGGTGAATAGGATAGATACATTTAAGGGGAAGCTGGATAAACACATGAGGGAGAAATGAATAGAAGGAGATGCTGATGGGGCTGGAGGAAGTCGAGTGGGAGGAGGCTTGTGTGAAACATATAAACACCATCATGGGTCAGTAGGGCTTAATGGCCTGTTCTTGTGCTGCAAATTCAATGTAAAAGCAGCCAAACTGGTCAAGACACCACAAGTGAGTGAGGGGTGAGTGTGTGCTATCAACTTTCCTTCGTGATGTCAGAGAGCTGTGATAGAATCACAGGATGGTTCCAACACAGGAGGCCATTCAGCCCATTGTGTCCATGCCAGCCCTCTGCTAGGGCAACTCACCCAGTCCCACTACCCACCCCTTTCCCTGTCACCATGCAATTTTTTTTCCCTTTAAAGAGCTTATCCAATTCCCTTTTGAATGCCACAATTCAATCTACCTCCACCACTGTCCGGCTGTGCACTCACCGTGTATAAAAAGGTTTCTCCCCCCCCACCTCATGATGCTGTTGGTTCTATTATCAATCATCATAAATCCACTCCTCTGGCTCTTGACCCTTCTGCCAATGGGGAACAGCCTCTCCCTATCCACTCGATCCCGAGACCTCATGACTTTGAGCACCCTTATCAACTGTCCCCTCCAAGGAAAGCAATTCCAGCTTCTCCAATCTTTATTCCTTCATGGGATGTGGGCCTCACTGGCAAGACCAGCATTTGTTGCCCATCTCTAATTGCCCTTGAACTGAGTGGCTTGCTCGGCCATTTCAGAGGGGCAGTTAAAAGTCAGCCACATTACTGTGGGTCTGGAGTCACATGTAGGCCAGACCAGGTAAGGATGGCAGATTTCCTTCCCTAAAGGACAGTAGTAAACCAGATAGGTTTTTACAACAATCGATGATAGTTTCCTGGTCTGCATTTGAGATTAGCTTTCAACTGCAGATTTTAACTATTAAGTTTAAATTCCACCAACTGCCCTGATGGGATTGGAACCTGTGTCTGCAGGTTGCTAATGTAGTAACATTACCACTAAGCCACCACTTTCCCCCCTAATTCTAGCTACATAACTGAACTCCCACACCTCTGGGACCAGTCCCGTGAATCTTTTCTGCACCCACTCTAAAGGCTTCACTTCCTTCCTAAAGTGTGGCGCCCAGAATTGGACTCAATCCTCCGGTTAAGGCGGAACCAGTGTCTTATAAAGGTTCACCATAACCTCCTTACTTGATCACACTGCAGAAAATCAGCCAGAGAAATGGCTGCTGTCAACAGCTGTAGTGAACCATTGCAGGTGGTTAAACAGGTTAACCAGAGCTACCCAGGGAGACACCAGTAGTGTAGCGTGTTAAATCAGTTAGGGCTTCCCATTCTGTCACAGGTAGTCACACCTGAAGCTGTTCCTGTTTACCACCAGATGGCATTTTGAAGATCAGAACCCCATATTCGTAGTTACAACAACGTGCATTCACGTAGCGCTTTTAACTCTGTAAACCCGTCCTGCGAACATTAAATCGAAGAAGGCCTGACACTGTGCCAGATAAGGAGATGTTAGGATGGGTGATCAAAAGCTTGGTCAAAGGGGTAGGTTTTAAGGTGCATCTTAAATGAGGAAGGAGAGGTAGAAAGATTTGGGGAGGGAATTCCAGAGCTTGGGGCCCAGGCAGCTGAAGGCACGGCCGCCAGTGGTGGAGCGATTAAAATCAGGGACGCTCAAGAGGCCGGAATTAGAGGAACGCAGAGATCCCGGAGGGCTGTTGGGCTGGAGGAGGTCCCAGAGATGACCTGGGCTGGCTGGAGGGGGAGGCCATGGAGGAATTAAAAAACAAGGAGGTGAATTTTAAGATTTGAGGGGAACACCACTCGCTCTCCCTGAGGAAAAATTTGCTTCATCCTGACTGTTCTTGAGCAATGTCATGGGGGAACGCGCAGTCTTAATAATAGTTTCGACCATTTTGTGCAGTCTCCTTCCCCTTTAAGAATTTCCTTTAAAGGAATGTGATTTAAAACATACGCTTATTGCACACGGAGGGTATGACATGTTGAAGTACTTAAAGGAGTATTGTTTTATGATCATTTAATTCACAAAGGCTGATCAAACGTCTGGCTGGTTTATGGAATAGGCATCCCTGAAATAAAGTCATTCTTGGATTTCTCTCCCTGTTTTCTGGAGTTAATTATGTGAGATTAAATCTTTTAAAAAAAATAATTATTCGGAAAAGCCCAGCAAGGGACCAAGCAATGAGCAACAGCGCAGAATCTGTGGAAGGGGTTAGCTCCTGTACAACTGTTTCAGATCAAATCAGACGAACGTTTGAATGGGTTTTGTTTTGTTTTATGTAACGGAGCAAGGCAACCCAAGCTGGGTAGGCATCATCTGGAATCCTCAGCCTAAATTCCTTGGAAGGATTGTGCCAAGAGCAGGTCCATGCCACAGAATCCCAGAGCAAAACAGCACAGAAAGAGGGCGTTCGGCCGATTGTGCCTGTGCTGGCTCATCGGAAGAGCTATCCACTTCATCCCACTCCCCCTGTCCTTAGCACCCCCCCCCCACCAATAGCCCTGCAAATTCTCCCCCCCAGCAAGCCAGTTTTATTTGCTCCTGTGATGTGGATAAGACTGAAACAGCTACATTTACTGCTTTATCCTCACATGGTAGTGAGAACTTGAGCGTTTTAACACTGTCAGCTGCACCACTGTAGAGCCAGTAGCAGTCTTGCCTCTGAGTGGCAATGTTCTGGGTTCAAGTCCCACTCTGGGGTTTGAGCACAGAGATTCCAGGCTGACACTCCAATGGAGCGCTGAGGGGGTGCTGCACTGTCGGAGGTGCTGTCTTTTGGTTGAGATGTTAAACTGAGGCCCCTGCTGCCTGCTCGGGTGTAGGTAAAAGATCCCGTGTGCACTGTTTCGAAGAAGATCAGGGGA